>NW_007579139.1:72288-182680 GCF_000690725.1 Stegastes partitus
GCTGTGTGTGTATGTTTGGTGTCGCTTTACGTCAAAGCTCAGTAAAGTGACAGGCAGGCCTGACGCCAACAGCCATCCATCCACTTATTAACTGTCATTGTTGTCGTTTTCCAGTAGGACACACTGACAGTGCACATAAAAGACATGCTGAACTTGAAAATGGCACGCTTCACTGCCCCTGTCTCAAGTGTTCAGTCCAGGGGTCTTGTGGTTCGTCATGTCATTTTTCCTCAGTAAACTGTTGGAAGCATCATTGAAAAATAAAAACAGCGGAACCTCTTAGGTGTTGCTGAATTAGCAGGTGAGTTTAGGACCCAAAGGTTGGGCTGCATTTTACACCACAGCACAGTTATACAAAGGAAATCAGGTAGCATCTGGTTAATATTAGGGGTTTCATTTTTATAACAGTGTAACAGTGGGGAGCTTGAGGTAATGTGGTTATAATTAACAAAAGACTTATGGATGATGTTTAGTGTTGAGTATTAAACAGGCAATTTTTATCCACCTCTGATTCAGGATTATTATTATGATCAGACTCTTACAGGTGTTTTCATGTTAAAAATGACATTTGATTTGACATTTTCTTGTAGCATTTTGTGTCAAACAACTGTTATCGCTGTAAGCCTCAGTTCATATGTTTGTCTTGTCATGTCATGTGTGGAAACCGGTCCCAGTGTCAGCTGGGATAGGCTCCAGTGCCCACACAACCCTCTGAAACATAAAGTGGATATAGCTGTCATATATGCAATTATACTCTCTTCTTCCAACAAGTGTATTTAGCTTTTTGACAGTGGAACAAACTGTAGAGTCATACTGGTGAGTGAAGAGGGCCATGTGTGGTGAGAAAGCTTTGCTCGGTAATGGTTGTGATCTCTAAGAGCTTTTACCATCTCCATTTCCCAGAACAGACTTCAAGGATGCTTCAATATCAAACAATTAGCAGCTTCCTCCCTGAGATTATCATTATTGTCTGCAAAAACCTTTTGGCCAGCCACTGCATATAATGTAATGTTTTTTTGTTTTTTTTTTAAAAATGCGCTGCACATCCTGAAGGGGGAACCGCATCCACATTTTCAATCATTTTCTAATTCTTCATATTAAAAAAAAATACATAAATAACCCAAATAAAATACACTGGAATGTTATACGCTACAATAAAATCAGTATATATGGTGTGCCGCACCGGGGGAGGACGCTACACTTAGCTGTGAAATGTACAAACAATGTGAAGTTCCACCATAAAACCAAATCAATACATATTCAGAGCATGATTTATGAATGCAGGCAGTTACAGGGAGTGTGCCAGACTCCATGCACGCTGCATGGGTTTGGATAAAGTAGAGTCATGAATCATTTTTACATGGCAAAAGCCATGGATAAATCACAATTGGCTTGCACTGAGTCGCATGCTGGTGCTGGCTACTGGACTGAAGCTGCGAAATTGCCGCGGAGATGGACAATGGTGCTGCGTTATGATGATGGCTTGCTTCTCTAACTTACTAAAATGGGTCTCATCATAGGACACAGACAAACTCTCTGTCTCAGTTAACACGTCCTTTCACGCAGTGTCACACCTGCTGCGCTGTGTGTTCAATGAGCTGCTGCGTTCTATATGTCAGGCCATGGCAAGACAACACACACACACATACATACACGCTAGACACCCTAAATCTGGATAAAAGGAAAGTCATCAAGTCCTTGACACTTGCAAAAATAATTTTCCCTGTAGACCTTCACGCACACATCCACGCTCGGTGTCCGTCCCATCCTGATAAGCATCATCTGTGATAATGGCCTCGTTAATGAAGTGAGACGTGCTTGAGACCAGCGGCTGATGCAGCTGATGGTTATCAGTGGGTGGAGCCGTCAGTGGTGCAGTAATAAAGTCAATATTTCCTGAGACACACTAGCGGGACAGGGATGAGCCTCACTATGTACTTGCACATTATCTCTGCAATCGGTGTCTTTGCATGTGTGGTTTTGATTATATGTCTGTCTGTGTAATGTGATAATCCTGTATGATAATGATCTAATGAACATATGGTGCCTGTGCCGTATGTGCTTGCATGTGAATCTATAAAAAGCCTTCAAACTGCGATGCGATACAACAGATCCTGCATTGTTTCCTTCAATCGACAACAAAGCATCATTCAGCTGCTCACGGTAATGATGGCTTTTATGCAGAGTACAGCAAATTACAACATTCAGTTGTAATAGAAGATCACAGCAGGGCCTCTTGACCATTAGTAAGCCTGCCAAACACACATCATACATATTTAACTCCCATCACTGACAAAAGACCATATACAGGATGTAACCTCTTTTAATAGCCAGCAATTTGATGGTATGTGAGTGTGGGGAACCTATAATGTGTTGGTTATTTCAAGCTCCATATTGAGCATCATTACATCTCTTCACCTCCTGTCTAACAGAGTTGCTAATGGCCCTGGACCTCAGAGACTGTTTATGGGCATTTGTCATGAAAGAGTCAATCAGTGCTTTCAAGAGAACCAGGCCATGGGCAGATTCCAAAAAATTCCACTCACGTCCTTTAATCCAGCGATGAAACCCTTCAGGTGTGTCAGAGTGTCATATAATCAACTCGCGTTAAATTAGACCATGGCTAATGTCACCCCAATCTCCACAAGGTGGCTAATTACTGTCATCCTTTCATCCCCCGGAGATGGGAGGTCACAGAAAGGGTCAGAGGAGGTAGTCACTTACTTCTCCAAGAAGGTTCTTCAACAAAGTATGAGAACAACAAATAATGGGCGGAGTTCACAGAAGCTGATGGCAGATTTAATTCATGATTAATCGAACAAATCATCGGACGTTCGTTTGTGCTGACTCAGAATGCTCTGACATGAAGGCATCAAAGCTTGCTGGAGTGACGTCACTACCTGGTGGGAGTCGCTGCCCAGTCTGATTATATAAAGGCTTGGGCCACCTTCTCCCAGTGCGGGGACTTACAGGCCAAGTTCACTGCTGATCTCAGCACAGAAGAACTAAAAGAGCACTAAAGCAGCCAGAGTTTCCAGCAGTGTATTGCAAACACCATGGCCGACTTGGCCTTAAGCATTGGGGAAGATGTTTTTGAAACTTGGTTGGAAACAGAAATAATGTTCGGAAAGCTCAACAGTGGAAATAAACATTCCACCAATTCCGACTTCCTTCCACAGTCCAAAAACATGCTGAGGTTATCTGGTGATTCTCAATTGTTCGTAGGTGTGAATGTGAGTGTGCTTGTTTGTCTCTATGTGTAGCCCTGTGATAGACTGGCGACCTGTCCAGGGTGTCCCCTGCCTTTGCCTTGAGCTGGGATAGGCTCATATTCTAAATAGTGAATTAATTATTTCAATAACTGATAGATTATTCGACCTATCAAAACAGTCCAAGGCTAACATTTTTTTTTTCTTTAAAAAGAAGGCTGTTTCATTTCATCATTCTACAAAATGAAATTGGACAAGCCCTGGTCTGTCTGACAATTTTAATATATTGTGTATAGATTTTGCCAAACCTTGGGCACTACAGCGCTCCCAAAATGTCAAATCACACTGATTAATTGTACCGATAAGTCCCAAAAGGGGTTATTGCACGTAATTCATCTGCACATCAAGCACAATATATCAGACAGCTCTGAACTGTGTATATATATCTATGCTTTTCAAGGTGACTGACAGCTGTCTGCTCACACCCACTCCTAATTCCTATCAATTGCAAATGCTTCAAGCATTATGCCCATTATGTGTCATCCAAAAAGAGGGAGCGACACATCATTCACCAAATGCTCTGCTGTTTCTGTCAGATAGAACAAGCAGAGAGAACTGAGTGAGGAGATATGGAAAAAGGGGGAGAGGAGAGGGAGGAAATGAAGACAGGGATGGAAGGGGGAAAAAGAAGGAGACGTGCACACCCACATAAAGCCCCCATTAATCAAAGGACTGTCCTGCACGCCTCATGTGACAAATGAAACAGAATAATGGTCTATGTGAGGAGGAAAATATGGGATAGAACGGCTCTCATACTGTAATGATTCCCCGAATCTTCCTCCATAGCCGGATATCAAATTAATACCAGCTATAGGCGCCTCTTAGAGTCTGCACGACCCTTTGCCATACCAGCCTTTCTCAATGGATTAGGCAACTGCATCAAATGCGTGACAGAATTTATATGAAGTCATTTACCAATTTTCTTCTGCAATTTTCAGCCTTCACTGATGACTGCATTTGCTCCCCAAACACAAGCAAATTGTTGAGCATAATGATGATAACAAATCGCTCATCAAATGCACGTAAGTCTTCCAGAGAGGGCTGCGACATGAAACTATTACAGCACGGAGGAAGATTGTACTTCATTTCAATGCAATTCACTGAGTTGTGAGAGGTCTCAGGAGACACACAGTGGATCTCAGCATTAATGATGTTATGCCCTTAGGCTTGAAACAAACAAAAAAAAGTCCACACCAAAGGAAAATGGCTTAGCAAGTCTAAAACTGAGCAAGACATAACAGCACGTAAAGACCAGTCAGCTGATAACCTGCGCAAACTTTGAACTTTACCTAAGAATAAAAGTGAAAAATGTGTTTTCTAAGTCACATCTGAACTTAAGTCAAATGTAGTCACAATATAATACGAACAAAGTAACCACAGACTATATAAAAAAAGTGAATGTAGCCACTGTGACTTCACCCGTTGGTTGGTGGACTATTGCTTTATAGTCTTGGTCTTTGAAACCAGATGTAACAAGTGAGGGTGGAGCTCATGGAGAACTTAAGAAAACTATACCTTCTCATATGGTAGCAACCTGCCAGTCCCAAGGTAGCCACACCCCCAAGCATACCCTGAGTTATCATCCATTTTACTCTAAATGGGACCATAATTTAGAAATGAACACCCTATTGCAGCGGTCTCCAACCTTTTTGGCACCACGGGCTGCTTTCAAGCAAGACAGTTTTCTATGGACCGGCCATTGCACATATAGCAAATAATAACTATTTTTTTCCTATTAAAAAAAGTGTCATTAACAAATAAAGTTAAGTTTTATTGCTAAATATGTATTTACTTTTTCTTCTGTCTCAGCATCGATTAGTTTGATTTATGTATTTTTGCAGTGGTCGGATTGACGGCTTCGTTTAATGGTCGTGCATGAAAGTCTAGTGCGAGAAACGAGCACAGGTGGAAGTGATGGGAAGACAAGCTCGTAATTATTCAAAATGAAACACACTGCAGACTCTGCTGGAAGTAAAAATAAACCAATAAAACATTTTCATTCTTTCTGTGTGGCCTGGTACCAAATGACCGGTTGGGCAGCAGTCCCCAATCACCCCGGTGGTTGGAGACTGCTGCCCTATTGGATCAAAGAAGACTTGAAAGTAGGGATTAAGCCACCAAACTAGGAAAACAAAGGAACATGTTTCCTCTAGTAGGGTCATTTTCTCATAGATTCCTATAAAATTTGACTTGCAACAACAGGAGTCTCCACCTTCTAGCCACTGGAAAGAATGAAGGTCTACTAGAAAATGCTTTAATGTTGAAAATGCACATTTTTTATCACTGCAGCACCTCCTCCCATCCTTTGTCTGAAGCACTCACTTTTAGTGTTTCTATCAGGCCCCAGCCCCGACAAAGTCATGTTCTCACTAGTCAGCAGGTTCAAGGAAAGTTGGGCAATGTTGGTTGCATATGATCTGAGTATAGGGATGTTCTCGTAGCAAAAGTGGCCCTAGCAAGGAAAAAACAGAGGACTGTGAGGAAGCTGTTCACACTCTGTTCAAGGTTGTGCCGAAGTAGCTACGAGGCAGGCGTTATGCAAATGTGTTACATGGTGACATAGATAAGTAATGGAAAAAAAGAAGTTTTCTTTTTGCTGTGGCCTTTGGGTTTTTTAAGTTTGCAGACTTTATACGAACAAAAAAAGCAATGTAACAAATCAAAAGAAAGAAAAATCCCCCCAAAAGTACAACATGGGCTCTTTAAGTCACTTACACATTCTCTTAACTTTTCACACTTGGAGGCTGCATCCATCTTTTATTTGTAGTCTGTGGAAGCAATGCATTACTTTGCAACATGTTGCTGTGTTTGATTTTCCACATTTTCCACATTTACAATAAATCATGACACGATCAAATGTAAATAACTGCATTGCATTTATTAATCCCACTGATGCTCACTTACTTTAATACTTTTGGGGTTGTCACTCGTAAGCCCTAGTGAGTTGCAGGTTGTTTGAAACCTGCTGTTTCACCGTGAGAATGTGACCTGTGTGAAGTGAGAGCTAACAGAACTGCCGTTTAGCAAGCTGTTACCGCATACCTAAAAAAAACTGTAGGCCAGCTGCTTCTGAAACTATATTTTTTTGAAAGCAGCAAGCCAACAAAAAGCCCCATTTTCTGTTTCTGCATACCAATATGTAACAGGTGCATTCAGGGTAGCAGCATTTTTACAGAAAAATTCTAATATTCGGCATGACCCCCCCACCTCTCTACCTGCATGTAGTGAAGAAATGAATTCAAAGGTGACTGAGGAAAAGTTGATAGATTCACACTACACATAGAATTAAAGATTTGCACACTCTTCCTCTTCATGAATCACATCCAGCCGCTCAGCGCCACATCAAACCCCTGCATTTGTTCATAATTGATGGTCTGCAGCACTGTAGGACTTGGGAGTGTAAGATACAATAGTGTCTGATTGCTTCCTTAAAACATAAGGATGATGCACTCAGCGTGTTTGGAGTTGTACATTAGTAGGGCCAACACCACAGAGAGGTGGCGAGAGAGGAGCACTTTACAGATTGGAGTTTGAATTGGATGAGAAAGTGGGAGATATTGCTGTAGCCTCACAGCTCCTGGTTCTGCCATTCTTGCGGGGGTCTTTATGAAATGTCAGGATATTATGAAATTTGATGAGGTGAGAGGCCATGTGTGTCTGTTTGGCGCATGAACATGAAAGACCCAATGTGCACATGCATAAAGTATGATTATGTGATCTGCTTATATATATATATATATATCACAATAATTCTCAGTGGAGCATATTGTGGGAGCTTTCATGTGTTTCTGCATGGAGGTGTGGGTGTACATATATCGGCGCACATCTCTGTGTGTGTTTGGTCTGGCTATGTAATATAGAGTTATTGTTCTCTGCGAAGTAAATACAAGAGAAGGGAATAATCTAAGAGAGATTGCTTTTCAAACCGCCTGCACCATCTCGCTGAAAACAGGTTAATACTCCCAGTCAGGTATAAAAGAAAAGCAAAGCCCCCTTTCCTTTTTTTTTTTTTTACCTCTCTCCTGATGCTCTTCTGTTATTTGAACAGGCTCACACACAAAAAAAAGAAAGGAAAAAGGAAAAACAACCCAATAATGAGCCACGATGATGTTGCAAATGTCACCAAGCAAACAGTGTGCACATCGACATAGCTTCCCTCTGAGTGCTTCCTCGCACTCCCACAGAAGTCCATTAGCTTGTCATTCGCTTTCTTTACAGTCATTCAGCTTTTGCACATGGCCCATGGCAGTGTGGAGCAGCTTGCTCCACATGAATAACAATATCTGATTATTCAGACAGAAGCCAAGTGACTCAGCTGTCTCTACTGTATTCTATCATCTCATCTCTTCCGTTCCTTTTCTTTCTTTCGTTCGTTTCTTCCTCATCTCTTGTCAGCCACTTAGGTTCTTTCTTTTCTCTTCCTCCTTTCTTTCTTTTATCTTTCTCCTTTATTAATCTCGCAGGTTATGGTTCACGTCGTTCATTTCTCAACATCATATCGCTCTCTGTTCTTTCCAGCCTCATCTTTGCATGTGTGTGTGTGTGTGTACATTCTCTCATGATGCTAAGTTTGCCAACGGCCATGTCGGTTTGCTGTCGTGTGGGCGGGATCACAGAAGGATGAGGGGGAGTCTGCCACATTCATAGGACAGGTAGAGCGCAGTGAAGTCAGTCCTGCTGTCGAGACATAAAAATAAAGCCTGGGACAGTGCACCCACAGGGACAGCCTTGTCTGTTTTCACCTTAGAATAAACTTAACCTCCAACTGGATATATTTAGACCAAACAGGCTTGTTGGTTTTTCTCCTGATACTTCTGCTTTAAGGTATGAATGGCTGACCAAACAAACAAAAAAAAAAAGTGAAAAAAAGCAAACCTGTAAACAGTTATTAGCATTTTATTAAATCCATATTTTAGATTTGAAGGACACTTGTGTAGGATTCAGTGGCATCTAGCAGTGAGGTTGCAGTGTGCATTGCCTCATCCTCCTCTTCCACACATGTAGGTGAACCTACAGCGGCTGCAAAAAACTTGGCAAGCTCCAGGGCTCATTCTTAGAAAGCAAAAACACAATTCTTATTTTCAGGAGACAACACACTTAAAAAAATAATTCAAAATATTAAATTTCATTTTCAACCCAAGGCTGACACATCTTTTCAGAGTCATGTGGAGCTCAGGGACAGTGCCTGTGAAGTCTCAGATCGCGTTGATGGTTTCCATTTTTAGAATAGAATAGAATAGAATAGAATAGAATAGAATAGAATAGAATAGAATAGAATAGAATAGTTCTCCATTGTCACCGTGGAAGCAATGCTAAAAAGACAGTGTTACAGCAGTGAAATTTCATAGCATCCTTTTTTTTTGTCAGCAATACACAAGTAAAAAAACAAAAAATAAAATAAGATAAAATAACGTGAAAGGAAAGATAGATGTATATATAAATATAAAGTAGAAAATGTAAAATATTAAAGCAAAGGAGGTATTTACAGTACAACTCCAGGATTTAAAAAGGGGGACCAGAGGGCTCAGCCACCCCCTAACAATTTGTTCCAGAGTGTGAAAACAGAGGCTTCAACCAAACCCTGTGGTACCATTACTGTTGGTACCACCAACAGTAATGAGCCATCCAGTGTTTGTACAACCAAAGTAAGAGCTGTGTTTGTATTCTTGGCACAAGGTCAAACTCAATGCCAATGTTCCTCCTTACCTCCGACCCTGTTTGTGGTAATAATGGACAGGATCTCAAGGTGGGAGCGTGTCCGGTTTGGGAGCCCAAGAGAAGAGTCTTTGCTTTATGCGGATGAAAGAGTTATGTTGGTTTCATCATTTTGTGACCTTCAGTGAAAACTGGGGTGGTTGCAGCCAAATGTGAAGCAGTCAGGATGAGAACTAGAAACCTCCAAGTCGGAGGCCTTGGTTCTTTCCCAGAAACCAGTGGATTGCTCCCTCTGGGTTGGGGATGAGTTGTTGCTCGAAGTGAAGGAGTTTCTATATCTCAGGATCTTGTTCATGAGTTGCAGGAAAGTGGAGTGTGAGACGGACAGACAGTTTGGTGCAGCGTCTGCAGTATTGGAGTTGATGTACCAGACTGTTGTTCTGAAGAGGGAGTTAATCCAAAAGGAGCTCATGAGCTCTGGGTAGTGACCAAAGAATGAGATTGCGGAAAGCAACGGCTAAAATGAGTTTCCACCATTGGGCGGCTGGGCCCAGCCTCAGATTAGGTGAGGAGCTCTGAGTAGAGTTGCTGACACTTTGACGTCAAAAGGAGTTGGCTGAGATGCTTTAAGCATCTGATTAAGATGCCTCGTGGGTGCCTTCATGTGAAGATTTTCCAAAGATGCGGACCCATGGCAGACCCAGAACTACCCATAGAGGGATTAGATATCTCATCTGGCCTGCGAAAGCCTCGGGATCTCCCAGGATGAACTGGAGTGAAGTGTTGCTGGGCAAAAGGACGTCTGGAATGCCCTGTTTAGCCTGCTGCCGCCTCACCCCGACCCCAGATAAGTGGGAGAAAATGGATGAATGGATTTTCCATTTCTGTCAATAGATCCCTCTAAACCCCACACAGTCGACCTTTAGGATTTCTGTCCTGATGAGACGTTGGAGATGTGCGGCCTGTACTGTAATGTCTTTATCTGAAAACTCACTGTGACTTCTCTTTACTGATCCATTGCCCTGCTGCCATATTTAAAACATACTGCCTTTAAAACTGGTTAAAAATGCAGACAGTTACTGTTTTTAATGAACTATTGCCATCAGTGCCAGCTGGGACGAGAAACCCACTGCAGATAGCAGTGTTTTGCCAGTTGTGTGCTAATGTGAATTAGCAGCACTAGGAAATGTTTGGTTTACGTTATCAGTAGGTTAATATAGCTCTGATGGTTAGATAGTAGTAACAGAAAACAGGTAGAATTACATTAACGCTAGAATTCAACTACACCTCGCCTCCACTTCCATAGTTAACAATGAAAACTAAAATACAGAAAAACATTGGGGGAAACAAAAAGATAACCACAGTATCAAAAGTTGTATTTGTCAAGTGAATATCTGAATGCAAACAAAGCAAATAAAAAATAAGATTTGCTGCCAGGCATGTCAATAAATCAGCTCGAGCAGATCCAGGTGGTCTTCGATTGCTCAGACAGAAATGAAAATGTATGAAACGCCTTTTCTACTTACCAAAAGGCACAAGAGCTGGATCCATTTAAATAAACTGACGGGGCAGACAGTCCACCAGCCCTGCACTCACGGTTCTAAGAGGTAGTGCTCTTTGATAAGGAAATAAGTGTCACAGAACCCAAAGAGCCGTCCGAGTCGGCCCATTTCACATCTGGGCAAAGTGCACC
Organism: Stegastes partitus; assembly: GCF_000690725.1. NCBI lineage: Eukaryota > Metazoa > Chordata > Actinopteri > Pomacentridae > Stegastes > Stegastes partitus. Next base: position 82,906 of record NW_007579139.1, read on the forward strand.
TGAACAATAAAGGCGGGCCTCTCACCAGAGCCGAACCAGCTCCACATTAAAAGACCTCTGTCCTTTCTTTTGCCTTTCATTGCAACTCCTTTCTCCTTTCTTCCTTCCCTCTATATTGTCTAAGGACTAACTTCTCTCTCTCTCTTTTTCCCTTCATCAGCCAGTTTTTTGTTTTTTTTTTCCACTGATGAAATATAACCCTTCCCCTCTGTCAAACACTGAGGAGTAGAAAACTTCCTTATTAGCATAAATGCAGGGACAGATAATCCTCCTACCCTTTCAATGCAAACCCGCCTTCTGTCCATTTCTCCCTCAATGCTTGCTTTCCCGTGATCCCCTTTTAACATGCAGTGTCTTTCATTTCACCTCCTCCGGAGCAGGAGACCCGTCGACCTGAAACATAAAGCTTTAATTGTGGTGATGGAGCGCTGCCCTCTGATGATAGGGGCCACTGGAATCACTGTTGCAGCAGGGTCACGGTGTTATTAGCAAATGAGGAGATGCAGGGGCGCTGATAGCACGGGAACAGAGGCAGGAGGAGGCAGGTGTGAAGGAGTCTCCTGGAGGAGCCTCACTTAAGAGAACATTAGAGCAGTTAACAAATGCTGAGCCAGAATGTATCTAATTAATATAGGTATGATAACAGAGCTATCCTGCTTTACCAAATGTTGTGCTCCAGATCCGTGTCTCGCGGCTCTGTTTGATAATTACCCTGCTAATGAGCATAAGGGGAGGCACCAGATCAAATGACTGTAGATAACAGGGGTTAAGTGAATTGTAAAGACCAAAAAATGTCCCTCTATATTCTTCTGATGCACTAATTACTACTCACCAAACCCATATCATGATCTCTACTGGTGTTACTCCCTCCATCGCAAAAGACGACAGTGCGGCGAACATGAGAATAAGGAGGTATCAAATCTCGTGCTCGATGAAATTTGAAATATGATATACAGCACATGCACCTCCTTCTATTGTTAAGGACAGCTGGACATTTTCTGCACAATCTTCCCTGAAAAAGAGTTCTATGATCTATGGCTGTCACTCATGAATCAAAACCAGTTGGCCGAATTCAGCAGTCGTGCAATTCCTCTGGAAAAAGCCATCAATAATGGAAAGAACCGGAGAGATGAAACGAGGAGACAATGTAGCCCTGTTGCATTAACCATGAGAGGGTCTCATTCCATTGTCTTCCCCCTAGCTGACTTTTCATAGGGAATTCAAAAAAGAACAGATGGAAATCAATCCGGGTAAAAACAGAGAGCAGGTGCTCCGGCTTCGCGGAAGGGCCAGGAATTGATCGGAGAAGTGGAGGAGAGGCCATGGGCACAAACCAAGGCCTGGGCCAGCGGCCAGAAAGTACGCAGCTGCACAACTGCCACTGTCCTGGCCAGAGCTGTGGCGAGGCGCCTCCATCTTGTGCTCTGTGTGTCGAACACGCTTGGTCTGCCAAGTGCTCCTTTTAATTAACTACTCCATACAGCTGCATAATTACTCCTCTAACCTCCCGTAATCAGTTGCTCGCTGGTGCATACCATATTTTTCTTCCCTTGTTCATTGTTCATTACCTGACTGTTGCTCATCCCAAAGGCAGAGCCAACATACAAATCAGGCTTGACTGTTTTGGACAATGAGAAGTGTAGGCTGAGGAAATGCCTGCACTACTTTAGATAAGTTTGGCACAAACTTCATATAGAAGAAGTACTGAGATGGAAACAAAGCCTGTTTTTTTTGTTTTTTTATAGGAAATCTAATGTCTGAATGGTGGCAACAAGCTGCACACTGTGTTCCAGAGTCGCTTCTGTTTGGATGAATTCACCAGCTTGTGCATGTTTTGTCTCTATAATTACGCAGCTGTATCACAGTAAGGGACTTAATTGTATGCTTTCTTTTACATTCAGCCCAATCCAGTGAGAAGTGTGAAAGTATCCACTGTTGTCTTGGTTACATCTTCCTGCTTGTCTTTTCTGCCTCTATAAATAACGCTGAGAGGTCTGAACTCAGAGGAAGCCCCCAGTGGTATGAGTCAACAGTTGGAACACAGTGAGTAGCATCAAGTAGCAAAAATGAATGGGAACATGTTAAAAATGACATTCGAAACCAGGTGAGTGAGGCGGAACACAAGAGACTAATTTAGAAAGGCACACATCTGTCACCATATCAGTAATGAGGCCTAATTGATGAACATTATGATCGTGTGTTCGTGAGAAAACAAATACACAAAGCAACAAGACACAACGGCATGTGATTCCCAAGCTTGTGGTAGCATGACCTTCTCTAAAGCCTGTGCTTGGGCAATCTGACACTGGAACAGAGCCGATATGGATTCCAGTGTGTTGCTGTTGATCCGGAGCTGGCAGGTAGGATTTAGGACAGAATTTTAACTGCATTTTGTATTTAGTTGCTCTGTCTTTAGTGTATGTGTTGATGGTTAAATGCGTTGCACAGAAACTGCACCTGTTTTCCGTGAAACACCGGCAACGTTACGCACGCCCCAGTTATTTACAGTACATAATCGTGAGGCGACAAGGTGACACAAAAATGTGACTGTACACAAACAAGTTTACAGATGCAGTTGAAGTCAATATCAGAATATTAACTGGAGTTTTTTTTCTTTCTTTTTTCGAGACGTATTACATTTTGAGAGCAAATTTATCCTAAATCACCACAAGCATGATTCATAGTTATGCAGCACTGCATCAGAAAAAGAATGTGTGAAAAACAAACAACACCTCATTGTAAGTTTGTAGTCCCTTGATTCGAACAACAGAAATCTGTACGACACAACACCTCATTAAACATTATCAACATCATTAAACATAAATGCTAAACTGATGTTAAGCAAAAATGCCTGATTTGCAAATTAAGGCTGCTTCTTGAAAGCCGAGGCTCCGAAGCATCAGTTGAAGATCCCCGATTTGATGCAGATTCTTCCGATTTGAGCAATCGACGTGACGGCATGCTGCTGCCGTGGTTAACTGATTAAAGAAGGTGAAACCTGAGGTGGAGTGTACTTGTGAAACATGGCCCTGTGGGCAACCTGTGTGCAGCATAAGTCCACCGTTGTACTCAGTGAGTGATTATAACGTGTTAAAGAAGTAACGCTACCAGTACAGTGAAGCACCTGTTGACAGGGGTGATGGATCTAAAGAGCCACAGAGTGTCTAGATAAATCTAAAAGCTACCCAAATGTTACGTACTGTCTCAGCTGCTCTAAAAAGAGGTAAATACAAAGTTACAATGGCATCTCTCTGCCTCCCCCCAATCTCTTTGGAGCTGTGAATCTGGAAAGAGAATGCTTTGAAAAAAAAACATCTAAAGCATGTCAGCATTGTGAGCATTTGAAGAAACTTCAAAAAGTTAAATGCAAACTTTGAGAGCAAAAATTCCACAATTCAACAACAACAACAACAACAAACATGGCAACTACTTGCAAACGGGTACAGTGATGAGGGATGTGGCATTAATGTATTTTAAACTGTCTGGTTTGTTTTTATCATTATTCATCTACATGTTATTTGAAGTGAAAATGTATATTTTTAAAAAAGCTAAGGCTGAAAGAACTTGATTTAAGCAGAAGTACATGTATGCTGCCTGCCTCATTATCCCGACAAATCAGTACGGCAGCCTGATATTATATGTTGGCAAAAAACAGGAACTAATATTTATCAGTTTACTTATTTATTTATTATATCATTAGAAATTTGTAACTGTAGTTCAGACAAAATCAAATATGTGAATGTCATTTTGGCATTTTTTGCCATTTTATCCCATTTAAAGATTAAAAAATAAATAAATGTTGCACCTCTAATTTCAGCAGGGTACACTATTAAAAGTTGATAAATTACTTCTAGGTATTAAATTACCTCCAGGCCTAACAGCAACACACACTTGAATAAACTAATCTTTAACATCTGAAACTAGCTGTCACACAGTAATTGATGTTTCTTCTGTTGCACACTTTTTTTTATTTCAGTGTTTTTAATTTGAACACACACCATGCCAGTGCCTGAAGGCTAACGTGTACATATGGTGCAGCACACACACCCCAACACGTGCCTGCATGTGTCACTGCAGGTGAAACTACACCAGTATGTAGATGAGGGGAAAACGTGTTTATAGGTGAATTCCTCAGGAGCCACTTATTGTAATGTTACATATTTACTACATTTGTCGGCTCAAAAGAAGGTAGAAAATCATCTTAGGTGTTGTTCTCCCCTCAGTGCCACATGTAAAACATGCAAAGCGGCAGTAAACACACCTAAACCACAACGGTTGCTGCATCCTGCAGATAGGCTGCTCCCATCATTCCCTCTGAGAGTTGTAAATGTCTCTGCGCTGGGTGGGTGATGTCACTGATGCTTTCCGGTGCACTGCTCTTGTAATGGAGTCAATTTAGCTCCACGCTGAGCCATTTCTGTCCAGCCTCACCCCATGAAGGACACATTAGTCCCCCACCCTTCATCCCACCATCTCTTGTTTCTTGCTCTCATCTCCCTTTTTCACTTCCTGCTGCTCTCTGATCTTCCTCTCTACGTCTCTCCTTCTTTATATCATATATCCCCACATTTACATTTTGTTTTTCTGTGCTACAGTTCATCAGCTTATCCCATACCCCACCTTCTCCAGCCCCCCACCTCTTCTGCACTCCAATAAATGCGCTCCACCCATCAATGATATGGCCCCGCATGAGGATATAAACGTAATTACATTAAAGTCAAATGAAAACTGCAGCAAAAAAGTCTTGATTGAATGCTAATCAGTGGCACTGTGAGCAGTGATAGGGCTCACAGAAATGTGTACACCACGCTCACACAGAGACTGAACCTCGTACACATATCCCCCCATAGTCTGAACGTGTATTTTGGAATAAAGTAAACATCACTCTCGCTGGGTTGTTCAGTTTCTTGGACACAGTTGTGTGGGAGTGCGTTGTGTTTAAACACCCCACTATCTGAGTCGAGCACTGCCGCTGCCTCCTTTGAAGCTGCTTCAACTTTAACCCCAGACAAGTTTCACATTCTCTCTGAACACTTCTTTTTTTTTTTTTGAAACTATTTAGTCAAGAGGCTTGGATAATCTCTGTTTTAACCAGAAGCATAAACACAAGCTGCTATCCGTCACATTCAAATTCAATCGCGGTCATTCCCTCTCCATCACCTTCTCATATCTCCACAAGCATGCTGCATTTTCCTTTTGCTCTGCTCCAGCCTGAGTTCCATGAGCTTATTAACACATACTTACACCCATCAAACCTCCTAGCTCCATCCCCTCAATCTCTGTCCCCTGCATGACTACACAAAGAAGGGATTAAGTTATCAGGATGATAAAGTGATATTCATACACTTGTGTAGCTGCGCTAAATTCGACTTGTCGCAGTGGAAGCCGAACTTCAAATATTCCACTCTGTGTTTATGCCAGATTAGTACGAGTGCACGCACGGCTCACTTGCTAATTTGCCTAAGTTGTCGCGGTGGCACCAGATAAGGTGGTGTGATGACCTGCACTCTCACTGCTGTGGGTTTGTCTTTCAGAGTTCACCCAGGGGATGAGGATGCGCACACACACACACACCAACTGGGTCACATTTCTAAAAAAAAAAAAAAATCTCAGCAATTTCAAGCACTTTAAAGACATTTTTAGGCTGTGCACAACCGCATTAAGTCAGAGTATCAACATAACAAACAATTTGGGATGATAGAGGTCACATGCGGTGTCCTTCACAAGAAAAATGCAGGGCAGATTTCTTTGCTGGGTAAAGGAGCAAAGAATAGTGGGTGGGCATGTGGGTGGAAGCAAATAGATGCCAGAGAGAAGGAATTGGCATCAGAGGGAAGAAAAAACAAAAATGAGAAAGACAGATGAAGTAGGCTGGAAAGAAAAGATCAAAACCAAAGACAAATAAATACTGAGGGAAAGAATTGATGCTTTACTTTGGGACATCAATAATTTTCTGAACCGAGTAAAGGTAGAATGGGCTTGTTCCCCACATTCCAGATTAAGCACTTCCAGATATTGGCTATCTCACAGTCCCAAACTGAATCTGACACACTGACTTCAGTCTGTGCCTCCCTTTGTGTTTGTTACTGTACATTATAAGCCTGTCACGCTTTCTGCCTGGTCAGCTAAATGCAAATATGTCTCCTATAAATACAAACAGAGATATGAGCTGCAATCTAAGCCTTGAACTTTAAAATAAGAGAAGCCACAAGGCAGTGAGAGGGGTGGTCAGGTGAAAAAAAAATAAAAAATTCACAGCAGAGAAGGAGATGCCTGGTACATGAGGGATTCTTCTACATCCATTCATGGTTGATGAAAGCTCAGGCTTTCTGTTAAAAGAACAGAACATGTGCTGTGCAAAGAGTGGTACACTTGAAGGCGCAGGCTGAACACACATGGCCATTAAACATTTACCGCAATTTGCAGCAGCCCAGAGAGGTAGAAATCATCAGCAACGTCGCCAAATGCAACACTATGCCGTTTGACAGCAATATTGATGAAACTCAAACATCAAATAAATTGAGTTAGGAAATTATTTAGCAGCTATTGATTGTACTTCAGTATTGTGCGTGTGTGTGTTTTTTCTCCAAGTTCAGTCTTCTATGTGGCCCAGCAACATGCTCTGTGAGGGAGTCTGGCTGCAGTTGCAAGCAGGAGGAAGAGGCGAGGCGAAGGGGTTGTGAAGTTATCTGTAAAATCTTGTGAATAGAAGATATCTCCCTGGTGTGGTCACAACCTTAACCACAGTGCCATCCCTGTGAAGCTGTGTCAGTTCTTTATAATAGGCTTTCATCCCTCCAACCGCTGCAGTCTCACCTCTCTCTCTCTCTCGCTCTCCGGCTAAGGTATTTCCCTGTTATTGCTCTATCTTTCTTTTTTTTTTCTGTAGCCAAAACTCCCTGTTTCTGTCTCCGAGCACTTTGTTACAATGTCCTGTCCATCAATATTTCATATCAAAGTACATCCTCCTTACTAACTCCTCCTTTAGAATAGGGCTTCCCTCGTGCCACCGGATACGAATGAGTGCTTTGTCGGAGCACAGAGCCGATATCTGCGGCTGATAAGATTGGAGATTTCATTATTATACTTTGCAGGTTCAGAGCAACGAAAAAAGAAAACTGTCTCAGTGAAACGTTAACTCACCTGGAGCTCATGTTTAATCTAAAACTAAAAAACTAAACTGAAATTTGTCTGACATTTATGACTGAGATGATATTTAGTGTATTCTTGTGAATGGGGCTTCACTATTTCTGCAGAGCACTTGAATTGCGACGTGCTTTGCATGATGCTGGCCACGCAATGTTCTACATGGCTGGCTGCAGTGTGCTGCATTTGCAGTCTCACACAGTCATGCACACACACACACACACACACACACACACACACACACACACACTATACAGACATACATGCAGTGTACACTAATGTAATCTGCAGGCTGTGTACACTGCATCTTTCAGTACAGGGTCCTGTGGGGACCAATAGGAAGGCTCTTATGTACCGTCTGTTACTACAGGCTTTCAGGCTACACCACCTGAAAAGAGGCAAAAATGTGAGCGCACATGCAAGTAAACAAATATTCTCCCATACACATAAATACAAATGGGAATGTATGTTATGTGCATCTTCAATATGTTTGCATGCTTGGTCTCAGAGGAGCCTTTATGCAAAAAAGATGTTTGAAAATGATTTCTACAACATTCCCGCATAACAATGAATATGGATACGGAGGGTGAAAGACTGCAAACATGGAATGCATGATACAGTTAAGGTCTCTTAAGCATATTTAAGGTTTAGCAGAGGTCAGGCAGCTCAAAGTTTGGCTTTGAGTTGAACAGCAGTGGTTACAGCATTGGCAACATTGCTTGTAATAAGGGGCAAACGTAGTTTTAGTGGGTGGAAAATTGATATTGCATGTGTGCTAACGAATTATTTACACATCTGTTACATTAGCATTCATTTAGAGTGGTGCTACTGGTGATTAAAGAAAATTTTTTGAAGTTGCTTTTTTGGCCTTTATTATACAGGACAGTCCAAAGAGAGACAGGAAAGTGGGGGAAGGGGTAGCAGCAAAGGGCCATGAGCGGGATTCAAACCCACGGCTGCTGCATCGGAGACTATAGCCCCTGTACATGGGTCGCCAGCTCAACCAGGTGAGCTAAAGCGGCCGCCCCGAGACTAAAGAAATATAAGTCCAATATTCATCTTCCTTCCAGTTTTTGTGGACTCGTGTAAAACCAAACCCATCAACTATAAGGTGCTAAAAAAGTGCTGCAAAGTAACATGCAAGTAAAATGAAGTCATGAACTGGTTGATAACGGTCTATAGATTTGTCACTACAAGCTACACCTTACACACTCATCCGTCTCATTATCTTTTCCCATTGTCCCCCCCCCCCACTGATTTTTGTTCAGCCCGCAGATGGAGAAGCCAATCGCCCCAGATTAGGCCGTGAACCTCGGCAATCCACAGTGTCCCTCAGCAAGTCCAACCCCCCACCATTAAGCCTCTGCTTCACCCTCTATTACAGGAGCCAAACAGACAACAGTTTTAATGAGCCTGGCTTCGGCCTGTTCAGCCTTAATCTGATATATGCCAGCAATGCTAATTGATTCGACCTCATCATGAGCATGTGTTTGTTGCGATGGCAGGACGATGCTGCCGAGGCTGTGTAGCGGGACTGTTAATTTCTGTCCGTAGACTTTGTGATGGCGTCAGAGGGGATTAGAGTAACAGCACATCAGGTTGGGGGGTGTGTCTGCATGTCAGTCCGACAGACAGGGGCTGGATTTATACCTCTCCACACCAGAGTTAATCCTTGCAAGACGACAGACTTGGGTTTTCAATTAGGAAAGAGTAATTTGTGGAATTTTTTCTTTTTTTTTTTTGCATTCAGTAAGACAAATTACACCGCCGTGATTAAATTGGTGCGCCTCTTAAACACAGCCAAATGGTAAACATTTTAAAATTAATATTTATTAAACTTTTAAACTATTACACATAAACAGCATTCCTTTGACGCCACGTTCCGCTGCCAAAGTGTGTGCTGCTTCTCCAGACACATTCCTTTAACTCTGAGGAGATCTGTTGGCTGTATAAACCTGTAAATCTCTGAGTAAATTCAAAGATATGACAGCAAAGGGAAGACGTAAATCTCAAGTGGAGAAATAAGGCAAATGTAAAAACAAAATATATTAAATGTTTTAATGGTACATAAGTTGACATGCCAAACTAAATAGATATGTGCTCATGTTTTGGATGCATTTCTGTAGCTCGCCGAGAGCCGAAATAATCTTGTTGGATGAAAATGTCATCGAGGGGATGGTTATGAAACTGACAGCATGTTATCGTTTTAATTTACCGTAAGCATCCCTCACTCAGTGGTGTTTGTGTAAACGCATGTATTGTATGTACTTGTGTGCTTTTTAATTTACTTAAATGAAATGGAATCTCAAGTGGGTATTAGTTGTACTTAAAAAGCCAGGAGAATCAAACAATATGCTCAGTTTTCCTGTAATTAAATTCTAATTCATTATACACATTAATTTAGCTCACAATGTAATGGTATTCAATGTATCTGCTGAAACCTTGAAAATACGCTGGAAAAGACAAACGAGACAAAAAACTGGCCTTCGAGCAAATCAGCAACACCTGTCGCTGATCAGTTCTTTATATTATACCCTATTTTTAACAAGACAAGTAAGTCCCACGTGTCCAGAATGTGCATTTCAAGTTTCAGCTGAAAATACTGCACAGATCACTAATTATACCAAGAACATAAAACCTGTGGCTTCAGCCCCATTCCAAACACGCTGTTCCAGTGTCTGCAGCTTTAAAGTCATCCAAGCTGCTGCTACCCAAACCTCTTTCAGGAACACTGCTGCAGGTACACCTTTCTCTGCATCTACTCTGTTTAAAGGAGCTCAAATAGGCAGGAGGAGCTAGTGGGCGGGGCAGTGCTTAACCTATTGTGACATCACAACAGGCTGCAAACTTGAATGGCTTCGACAAAGACACACTTCCTGATTTACTGGGGAAGAAAAAGAGAACTAAGGGGATGGCCTTTTCTCACATTTTGTGGATCTCGAGGGGCATGTAGTGATGATCAAAAAAAGAACAAGCTGATTTTGCATAATACGGCCCCTTTGAATGCAACCCTTAATTATCCAAACAAGGCAGCACCACTTGGGGGTTGAAAGAGCAAACACCGAAACAAAATATGGCTGTTACAGTATGTCTTCTAATACACATATACAGACAAAAGGTCACCCTGGAAGTGCAGCATTTTATTAATTCCTCATTGTCCCGGTTGAATTTAAGATTACAGGCGGAGGTTTCATCAGCTGTGACATGTGAAGAAAGGGAATAAATACATATTGAAGTAATAACATCCGTGGATGGATGAATCACAGCCTTACCCGATTTAATGCTTCACATTATAATCCGCATTATCCTTTACCCATTCATATGCAGCTATATGTTTAAATAAGACCTCCTTAATCTCTCTCTGATTTCCGGAGACTAACTCGTGAGGAGAAAATCGAGATTTTCGGGTTTTATTCTCTGCATGATTACGGATTGTTGTTTACTCTTGCACCATGTGTTGTAATGCAGCGGGACTGGCAGCTTTGTTGGTATTTTTAGAGGTGAGCTTTTCTTTGCATTTGCCTCTAAGTACTGCAAGTGTTAAGCATTTTAATACTAAGCTTTATGATGTCTATTTGTAGCGTAAAATTACTTTTATGGCAACATTAATGCAGTTTTAAGAAGGTATTAGTGAGATTCAAATAGAAAATAAAAGCAAGAATACAACACTGGAAACGTGACAAAGGCTGGCACTCCTTTGCCTTGTATCAACAGTCATCCATCAACATTAGTATTGTTATTCGCTTTTAGACACCTTATTCATTACCTTGGAATAGGAGGCAAAGAGCTAAAGATGCTTCATAGTCTACGGTGGCCTTTAGATACTGTCATGCTACTTAAGGGGGATTTATTGCAAAACAAGTATACTTTAAAAAATCTTTATTTGGGCCAGTGCCAGAAACAGTAGCCAGCACCAGTAGGTCTGGGTGCAAGACAGAACTCTGACTTCCAGCGGGTTTGGCTTTTCGCTGTAGCAGCATGTAAGACAAATTAAATGAAATTAGGTGGAGCAGTCCCAGAAATGTAATTTAGTATGAAAGAGCGTCTCGAAAGAAGGGAAAGAGGATAGGACCTTTTGGTCTTTTTAAAAACATACCTATACCATTTTATTCATCAAAATTTTTATCTACGTCCATCTTCCCTTACAGCTGAGATTCCCCCACTGTTCTCAGCAGGCTGTTTTGGAGTCCATTTACATAAAATTTGCATTATTCAAGACCACCTACAGACAAATCGGAATATACCTAATGAATAATGTAAATTTCCTTACGCTGCATCTTTACATTTAGTAATGGCTGCAGCTGGAGATCTAAGACCATATATCGCAGTCTATCAGCCAAAGTTTGATCCTGAATGGGAAGGACAAGTTGAAACTTGAGCTGTGTGCTTCAGAATGGTAAGTGAAGGGAACGTTTTCCAACGTAGTCAAAGGTTTATAGCGTAGCTTTGGCACCACTTGTCGATAATGGAGGGAGGATAGTCTCCAAAGCTGAATTTAAGCCATTCTCGCTATAAATTGTAACACTCTGGAAGACTTCATAAAGACTTTTTTAGCTGCTGAACAACCAGCAGCATCTAATCACACACTGCCAATCTCCCGCTTCGCTCATCATCTTGACTGGTTCCAATGTTAATGCTGATTACATGTATGCACTCAGCACAGTGCTGGCAGGGGGTGGACTCATGTTAAAGCTTCCCTGCATATTTGATTTGACTTTCTGGAATAATTTAGCAATAGGTACTGCCTTGAAGATGCTTGCTCGCTTGGCAGGAATTTTAAAATTTCATATAACTTGGAGAGATGGAGGAGATAGAATTACAGCACACGAGGGGTCCCGCCATCACCCTAATCCATCCCCCCAAAGCTAATTTTTCTTGTTTTGTTCACAACACTTTAAGGGGAAACAAGTGGTTTGGGAGCAGGTGTGAATGATTGCAGGACACAAAGGTAAGATGAAGGGCAGAGAAAAAGAGAACAAGTATATTTCACATAGGAGACGTGGGTAATCAAAGAAGGGTGTAAAGAGAATCAACTTAACAGTGAGTCACTGAGGGTGAATCACAAACAGACATAAAGAAAAGGAACCAAGACGCTGTAAAAGTAGCACCAAGTTCGGAAAAATAAATATGAGAATCTAGACATAAATATGTGCTGCAGCTCAGGGAGTGGAACAGCAAATATCACAAGAGTGTGAAAGCAGCAGTACATGGGAATGGCCACTGATGTTTCTTGGTTGAAATTAAATGAGACAGGTGGGCCTTTCAGCACAGCGGTCAATACCTGAGAGTCACCCCATCGATTGGCAAGGCTTCAACCAAATGTCAACACCCGAAAGACCAAAATCTTCCCTGATCCTGCAGTGAATGAGGACAGATCCTTCCTGAGCTGGTGGCACCACATACAAGAAAACTTGCCAACACTTCACACGAGGTCCAGACGTGTTGTTCCCTGTTTTGACTCCTAAGACACTTGCGACTCACTTCAAAGTTTTCCTGCAGAAAGTGGACAAGACGAGAATGCGCCTACGCACCGGAGTAAATCAAAAAGCCGCGTGACCTTTCAGGTGCGTCACACACTGATCCCTTGGCCCACTGACAAGGGTCACGTGGTGTGAGTTTGTGTCTCCGTCCCTGTGTGTCCTCCGGCCAGCCGGGTCCTTTTCTCTATTGGCAGTAAGCTGATTACAGTCATGCTAGAGAGCTAAAGGCCTGTATCAATGCCACTTGTCACTTTGCCTGACTAGACACACAGATGGACAATTCCAGTTGACGGCTCGTATAGCGATTGTTTGAGTGATTTATTGATTTCATGAATGGCTTTGGAAGTGTGGGACGAACAGATCACGTAAAACAATTTGTTTTTGTCTCACGCCCTGCCTGATGGAGGGATAAAGAATAGAATAGCACAGAATGAAAAAAAAATGGAGATTTAATTTTTTGGCCACCTGCAATCCATAAGCAGAAACGGTTAAATATTGGACTTGTGTGACTGGGAGAATAAACTATTTAAGATTCCTCTGAAGCGAAAGCAAAGTTACTGTGGTCAGCAGCGAGGCACTCCTACGGCTCAGCACAAGACACGGGAGGCCCACACACACACACACACACACACACACACACGCAACCGAGAGCAAGAGATATAATAATTTCTTCTGTCACTTCCTGGGGTGCAGGGAGACAGCAAACAGCTGGCAGCACTGCCCACAGTGACGCCAACAGCATGATGACACTAGATGAAAAAAAAAAAAAGCGAAGTGTGAAAGAGGGAAAGACGGTGTATGACAATGGAGGCGGTCCCACAGCGGGGCTATAATAGGAAAAAGACAGGAAAAGTTAAAAAAGACCAGAGAAAGGAGGGGGCGGCGATGATGAGAGGGAAATGTGACGTTGGCCCAATCGCAGCAGCCTCTGCTTCGTCACCCAGTATCCACGAGGCAACGGCTAACAAGTGGCTTCAACTGTTCTTAACCTCCCACTGATCTGCTGCGTCTGTTTCATTCCCACTACATGTCCTCGGAGATTCCTTCGTGGAGCAGAGGTTTTTTAATTAATCGCCTCTATCCTGCAAAACCAAGCCCCTGTTCTGCTTCCCTGGAGACCCTGTGACTGGCCGGGAGAGATGGACCGCAAGAACGGCAGAGGCACCATTCTTCTACTTTCTTTCTTTCACATAAGCCAATTTAACTGCTTCTCTCTCCTCCGTCAGACAGTTTCAAGCAGAGGAGAACTAATTATTACTTCTTGGTGCAATTAAACTGAAAGGTATTTTTACGCTCATCATATCGCAGCAGCTAGAACAGGACTGTGTGAACTCATTTAAACACTGCACCGCACAATAGGAAATCATTTCAGTGTCAGTGAGAACTGTTAAGGAATTTGTTACAAATTACACAATCAGAAAATTACCATAGACACTTCAGCGGCTAAAAAGAAAATCATCCCAGTGAAACAAAATAACATGCAATTTGAAGGGCAATTTTGTCTCAGCGAGAGCTGAACCGTGCTGATAATACGGAGCAAAAGTGTTTCCCTTAGATTTGCATTAGGGGTTGGTTGTGGGGGCTGAGGTACCAGCTGCTCTGCCTCTCACACAGCCTGTATAGAGATGAATTGCTCCCTGGGTGTCGATAAGTCACCATGGCACACCATGGTCACCATGGAAACTATGCAAACACAGCCTATCCGAGGAAACAAGTAAGCTGAAGTTGATTACACGTTTCTTTGTTAAATTTTTATTTCAAGAACCTTCCTTGGTTGGAAAAGACTCAAAGTGTCATCTAAGATAAACCCTTTTTATTTTGTGAGGATTCTCAATATGCATTACTTGTTTTCTTCTGAACCGGTGTTCTTCTGAGATGCCCAGATTATTTGGGCATTTATTACACGTTAAGCCACTTTTCAATCAACAAGCTGCAGGCCACCTCTGTGCTGCAGCCAGTGGTCGAGTGGCCTGGGGAACAGCTCGCCAACCGCTGGTTCTCAATCATAAACATGATTGATAAAGGGCCAAATGTAAAAACACCACAATGAATACCAATGCACTCTCATGTCACTGCTCCCAAGATGGAACAGCAAGCGAGATCACAATTCAGCTTTCGCCCCGTGAGCAAATAAAGACAGAAATGTGGAGAGAACGGATAATCAGAGCAGAGAGATGAAAGGGGCGCAGGAGTTATAAGCGGAATGGAGGAGTGTCGGGCGATGGTGATAAAAAAAAAAAAAAAAAAAAGCTAATGTAAAGGGAGGCTATGAGGTGGGGAGTGGGTGGCGGTGCGGGAGAGGAGGGAGAGAATTCTGAAAAAGAGATGAGAGAGTGAAGGAGACAACAGCGTGGCACTCGTCGCGCTGTGGAGCCCACAGAAAGCTGGCTCAGCAGTATGTGAAGGTTTTCAGATAAAGAGGTGTGTGTGTGTGTGAGTGCGCCTGCTTGTGTGCCGTATTTACTCAGGCCATAATATTATTGTACGTATGTGCAGAGACGTGGAAGACTGGCTGTGAGCTGAGAGTACACAGTGCGTGTTTGTGTGTGAAGGGGGGTTACTGAAGCATGTAATAGAGACCTGGTGCTCATAGCGTTTAGAATGATGACTCTCTTCCAGCCCCTGTCCCCTCTCCATCTCCCCCCTTATTCCTGATTGCCTCCAGGGAGGAGAGAAACAGCAACAGACAGGTTAAGCAAACTTCCAAAGAGGCAGCGGCGGAGGCAATGAGCAGGGGGGACAGGCAGGAGATGAGGGAGGCAGGAGGAGGAAGGAACACATTAGCCTCTTACCCAGGGTGTCACTCAAGCTGGCAGTACCAGCCAAGCACTGCCGCTCGCTGCTGGACCACATGCAGCCACTCCCAGCCTTATTTATATCTCATTCTGATGGCTGTCAGATTTGAGGCTTTTGGCCAGTTTACATCTCCTGGACTTTTGGGCTGACGGAACAACTAGTGTAAAGGGTGTTAGAAGAAATGATAGGCCGTGGGAAACTGATAATCCTCAATGAAAGCGGCTGCTATCAGCCCTTTTGTTTTAACAGTGGACCACGTGACTAGTCACAAGTTAAGACAGTCACTTGCAGTCACAAGAAAATGAAGAAATATCAACTGATGGCTTTTTTGCTAAGCTCTGCAGAGATTGTAATGTTGTTTTGCTCACGATGTTCCTCTTTAGGTTCACTGTTACTGCTCCAGCAGCAAGAGACAGCTGTTTTTTTACTTAAAAGCTCCAAAATCCCACTGTGCCATTACCTGCCCTGTGCAAAATGGCAAGAAGGAAATGTTAATGACATGGAGCATTTAGCAGCTAAAGAGCCAGATATTTGGTGGAGTTGTTCTCTCCCTTCTCTATTACTTAAATTGTGTGGATAACATATGGCGGATTAGTCGTGCCTCATGAGTTTCACTTAATGATGTCTTCATTCATGAATCACTGTGTGCATGGTCAAGTGCAATAAGCCCTAAGACGGGCCCGGTGGGCTCTTTTGGGACACCGTGGCCGCTGAGCTGCAACCAGACTAATTCCTCTGCATGCAAGATCCCACTGGTAATCATGATAGAAGAAAGAAGCAGTAATTTGTACAAAGCAAAGAATAAAAACAAAGAGGACGGATGTGTGTTTTGCAGTTCTGCACACGCTGATCAAGGAGCGTTTCTGAGAGGATTACAAATATACAACATGATTGCAATGCTGAGATGGATCAATTTCAGAGGTCAGAAGCATTTATAGCTTCCTCCTGCTTTGCTTTCAACAAACTCACTTCAAAATGTTGCTTTTCAACCCTGCGGGTGAAACTCATAGATACAAAGCTTTAGTTTAATCAATAAAGAACTGCAGTGTCCTAAACTCCTCCCTCGTTTTAAATATGACCCTGGGATACCTCTGCTGAGATCCAGTCTGAGCATTGGGAGATAATCTGACCCAAGCGCAATTTTCAGAGCATTTACAATAAAAAAAAAATGTTTTGTGTGATTTAATGTTCTCCTTGAGTATAATTAGCTACATACATTTCCATTTTTGTGCATACAGAGGCCCATCAGCAGAAATCAAACACATCTACAGCACGAGTGTAAACTCGCTCAATATAATATAAACAAACCCACTGTTTAATCTTTAGCTGCAACACATCATTTTTATACTTTTTTCACAGTCAGATGAAATAACCCTATCAAGAGATATGATAACGGTGGTAAAGCATGCCAGGCTGTTGTTTTGAAACTTGATATGTGCTGCTTAGTAACGTAACTATAAATCCAACCAGCACTAACAAAACACTGGAGAGTGGAAAGTGTTGTATCCACTGCTTGTGCAGATTGTTATCCGTATGAGGACACTCTTGTTTAGAGTGAGTAAATAGCAGAAGAAACCGGTGAGTATTCACTCTATATAAAACAAATCAGCCATTTTTCATTAAAACAATGAAGGACACAGTTACAAATGCTTCAGATAGAAGTGAAAAAGAGGGATTACATAGCACACAACTGTCTGACTGTGAAACTGAAGCCAGGGTGCATTTTGAAACAATAAAATTAGATCAGGACAAGTAGTGCTTGTTTTTATTACGCTGTCCTCACCAATATTTTATAATGAACGTTTGTGATCTGAACCAAATTATTACAGAACTCATCACAACTGCAGATAATCCTAATGTTGCAGGTGACGTATATAGAGTAAAGAAAGACAGCGGTGGCTGGGTTTGAGTGTGTCCTGGAACATCCAGATGATAAATGCCACTGCCTCTTCCCATGCAGGGACTATAAGAACTCATGCCACCTATAATCTAGGAGGTCCTCTCTTATCTGATTATGATTGCGGGGTAAAGAGGATTTAGGTGCTGGTGCCTAAATGCTTGGCTGTTCTGATTAGAGGCCTGATAGAGGGCTTATGTAACTAGCAGACTACAGGAGGAGAGAAGGTGCGCCACGCTACCTATGTGACAAACTCTACTCATGTAGTACATACTGATACCTCACAACAGGCCAGATATGATAGTGTGGAGCAATAATAACTCCTACAGGTTGAACTAACTACCTGCTTTAAAAAGAGGCCTCCCTTTAAGACAATCATTTGACTAGAAAACTGACTTCAAGAGTCAAGGTCAGCAGGCAGGCTTTCTACAAACAAGCAAAAAGTAACTAGTATCCATTTGCCCAATAAGCTGAGCGTATTTCCCTCATAAAATGCCAGTGCCTATTGATTTAACCTTCTGAAGACTGACCACAGTTCATACAGAGATGAAAGGATGATAATGAAAGACGGTGTAGCAGGTAGTGGACCAGCTGCTTGATTTTGACCCAGGGGTACAAACTGTAGCGGACATTTGACTTAATGCTGACTAAAGGCTCCACCCCCCTCCTGCGTCTTCTTTGGCTCAGCTACAATCACAAAACTACATCAATGTACACACGAGGCCAAATGCTTGCTCCAGTGCTGTAAAAGCCTGGGAGGAAACAGATGGATGTGGAGTAAGAGGCTGTCTGCAGTCATCTGAAACAACGGGCAGCTCCGAGTGCTCTAGAGTTACAGCGCAACAGCATGTTCAATTGAATTTGCTCATGTCACAATTAAAGCTGTGCATTAATATTGTCATTTCTGCTGCATCATGCTATATGTGATTCTACAAGTGAGGCACTAAAACACACTCAGCAGTGTGCATTGTGCACTCGCCGCTGCACCACATGAACACAAACATATATGACATTCACAAAGAGTGGTGTGTTACGGTACCTTAGTATGCTACAGCTTCCTCACACTGTGTCATCATCATCATCAGCAGTGTCTGTGGTGGACTGACTGTGGCTGCTTCCAAGCGTGGGAGGACCAAACAGCTCAAGGCTGCGCCCATGTAGCCCATTCCTTACCATTTCCACTAGCTTGACTAGCTTATTAGATAAAGAAGAGAGTAATGGTGCACATCCACATTAAGCGCAAGCATAGGGCTGGACACGGCTGGTGTGTGTGTGAGTGTGTGTGTATGAGTGTGTGTGTGGGTGGCTGGCTGGCAGGGCAGGGAGGGTGGGGGAGTAGAAAACCCAACCCAGTGTCTGGCAAGAAGAAACATTGATCTCTTTAAAATCCTCTGCCATTATTTTCTGGGGCTGCCCATACTGAATGGACTAAAGAAACCCTAAAAGGCAAAGCAGTTTCTCTCTTAGAACCGCTGGTGTATTAAGGCTGAAATATTTTGTAATAATATTCTGAAAGGTTTGTCTAAAAGCACCGCATGAAACAAATCAAAATGAAAAAGACGCCGCTCTTGCACACTGTACTATTAACACTGAGCACTGTGGGCATCTATGTCACAGCTAATAGCATTAATTTATGATACCAGGAACACAGTCTGACTCATACATTAATGTTGAAACTCTTACTAAATCACTGGCGAACATTCGGTAGGGCCCTGATATTTATTACACACTTTCTGCATACTGTAGTGTTTATGGGAACACAAAAACAAATGCGTCTGAGGCATCTAATCACATTTCCCGTCTCACTGACAAAAGACGCTTCGAGGGGGAAAAACAAAGGCAGGTTACAAACTGCATTAACAAGTTAACGTACGTCGAGATTTGTCTTTGCGTGATGATTGGAAAAATACATTTAGAAGGGGAAATATTCAAGCAGAAGTCACTGCAGTTCAGGCAATTTGGATATGACTTGGTTATATGAGCTTGTGCTAAGTGTATTTGCTGTACAACACCCGTGACTCATTGTAAATAAAAAAAGGTCAGGGCAGCACAAATCCTTCTGGCTCAATATCAAGGATGACACGTTCTACTGAATTAATAGGAATTATAGCCGACAGTATGTGGAAACAATGGAAGCAGCAGCTGATGTATTTTCCAGAGCACAGTTTCCCCTCTAATCTTGTATAATTTACCAGAGATAACTCAAACTGAAATGAAATACACTAGTCAAGATAAAGGCTATTTTTTCTTCTTTTTTTTGGTGATTTATGTCTGCATTTTTGTTAATTGTGTTTTTAGTGCATGCATCATGGAAATTCATCACCCGCAGGTGCAAACTCCTGCAACAAAAACTTTTCCCCCAGAACTCTCACCTGTGACGAGCCGAGCACCCGGCTGCACTAGACAACAAAACAGCTTCCTGCTCCACCCTCTCCTTGGGGCACTGAACCAAAAGTCACGCAGTCACACAGATAAACCGCTGCATTAGCCCGTGTCCTCTTTGTTCTGACCCTTTCATTCATAATTCATTGGGAAAGGTTTGCAAAGATCCAGCTCAGCATCCTGAGGCGTAACTTACATGACTGCATCTCTTACATCACTCTCTCGCTCTCTCTCTCTCTCTCTCTCTCCAAGGGCTTTCCTCTGCCACCGTCTTTCCCACCACCTCTCTTTCTTCACTTGTGGCTCTCTCTACGCTGATTTCTCCAACTGGTTCTGGTGCAGTGCCTGCTCGGTTTCCATCTTTTCCGTTCTGCCTGCAAGTACACCCCCAAAGCTTCTGCCGTTGCTAATGCTGATGAATGAAAACCTGGCTTGATTGACCCTGCTGAAAAGGTCAGTCCTCTCAAGCTTAACCTTTATTTAAGAGCAGCGAGGCCACGGCTGGCATGGAGTAAAAGATCTGCCTCTAATACGTGATAAAGAGAAGAAAAGGCAGAGCGGAAAAGGCGGATGTGAGGATGCTAGATGACTCCGTGATTGCATTTAACAAAGGGCTCAGGTTGCTTTGTATAAAAGCACATGCTTGGTAATGGCACAGCCTTGACCAAGAGGCTTTAAAGGGATCTCACGACACGACATTTGCCACATAAAAGGCTTCCCCCGACCTCAGGAGAGCTGCTATCTGACAAGTTGGGCAGCCCCGGCAGCCTCTTTCAAATGTGCTTTCAGTTGCGGATAACCTTAGTGAGATCATGCAGCTGATCCATTAGAGCCACGGTCAAGTTCTCCTCCAAGAGCAGTCAGCAGAACATCAATGCAATTTGAATTAGGATGGAATTTCCCCTTTAAGGTTTCACAGGCTTCCCCCACACGATAGTGAACAGGTCAGCAATACGGAGACGTGTCTGGAGAATAAGAGACCGTACTGGGGAGTAAATCACTTTAAATATCACACAGCGTGTCAAATTACTCCACTGCTGTCACCTGAGTTTGGCTTAAATTAGATATTGGCAGCCACCTTATAATTAATTCACGAGATATACGGCTTCCCTATGAAGGATGAATACAGTTATCAAGCTAAGGCAGGATCTTTGACAATCGCAAATCACTAGTTGATTCAGAGAAAACAACCCATATCACAGGAAGGAAGAAAAACAAGTGTAATAGCCTATAAAACGAGCTAAAAGCAAGAGTCATCACCATATTTCTTTTCTTTTCAACGATGAATATGACGTTATAATTTCAGCACCAGGGATTTGAAATTAACTTCATTTGCTTTAAACGTAAAGGGGCTCCGAACAATGCACCAGCCTGCACAGCACAGCACAGGAGCTGCATTTCTCACATAGCGGGGATGATGTTGCCGTGTTCCCACACACACAGGTCCCTGTGTTTATGATCCTCTGACATGGAATATAATCCCAGTTTGCCCTGCCCTCCGCTGCTTCGTGATGAGATCAGGATACTGGAGACCCAACGTAAATTACCAGTGATTGGATTTCATCAAGGTTGACCTACCTAATTGAGAGCCGAGTCAGAGTGGGGACAGAATGAGGAGGTGGAGGAGTTGAGAGACATGTCATCAGTTCGCCAGCCTTGACATTGCCACCATAACCATGAAATCCCTGTCGTATTTATCACGTTGATTTAGTGCACGAATACAAACTTTACTACATGTGACAGATGAGGCGGTTCTCTAAATATGCATTGCATGGGCAGGGGAAGCACTGATGACGACCTCACCGCTCAATCAAATTAAGTAGAGATGCTCAAAGTAAATACAGTAATTGAATAAGGAAACGCTACGTATCAATACACCTGCAGTGCACTTTTGACATCACCTTGTCATTTCCCTGACTCACAGACAGACACAGAAAAAAATAGCACATCCAATCAGTGAGTAAGAGTGACACATAATAGAGCCGCGCGAGAAAAGAGGCTTGTACCGTTCCCTCTAAGAGACGTGCTGTGTCACAAGTCATTGGCGGATCTGGTCGGCGCTGACATACTTTATCCTGGCAAAGAAAGCAACACCAGAAGCTGACACACCTACCAATTATTTTGTCAAATCCGATGAAGTCAAAATCTATCTCCTGCAGTGATTCCACTACGAGTATATCAGCGCCAGAGCTGTAAAATTCTACTTTACCATGATTTTCACACATTTCTTCCTGAGCACCCGTACAAACTGTTACCCAAAGACGGCACCTTTCACGACATTTTAGATTATGGCGAACAACTGTTGCCGCTTGCAAGATTCAAACAGATGAACTCATGAGTATTTTCTTACATGTGGGAGTAGGCCTTTAATAAGCATGCCTGCAATGTGTTGTGATCAAGGCTGAGTGTTCGGCTTTGAATGCGAAATGTGAGATGGAGGTAGTGTGATCACACTTCCACTTTCGGATCCCTACCTTGGCAGCCACCGAGGAGCTGGGCTTCTCCAGGAGATCCCACAGTTTCTTTCTCTTGTCTGGGCAGCAGGTGTTATCAAACTCTCCCTCTCCCTCCCTCTCTCTCATTGTCTCTGCCTCCCTTCGCAGCTCCTCATTCATCTGCTCTTTTTTCTGGTGGTAACGGGCCTGGCAGCAGGACTCAAGGTAGATCTCATCAATCCCCCAGTAGTCTAACTCCTGGCCAAATGAAAGCGCACACATCTCCTCCATCATGTGTAACTTGCCTGTGCGGTAAAAGTTCAGAATGGAGGTGAAGGCCCCCGGGTGCCGATCGAAGAAGTATTCATTCTCATTCAGGCTGTAGTCGTCGCACACTTCCATCAGAGACTCGTGGGTGTTGCACTCTCGAAGCTTGCCGAGCCGCGTCCGGGGTAGCCGGTCCAGGGTCCGCCACAGGACCTCGTGGTTCAGTCCCCCGACGTTGAGGCGGACCCTGCGGGAGCGGGCTTTGGTGCGGATGATGTCGATGGGCTCAGGGGGCAGTGGGGGAGCAGTTCGGACGTTGGTGGGCTTAAGCCCTGCTGGTCCAAGCTTCTCAGCCATGGCGACGGAAAAGGAGACTTCTGGGAAGATGTTGCAATGACACAAAAAAAAAAGGAAGATAGAAAAAAAAAAAGCCTAAAACTTTTCAGTTATGTTGGTTCCTCTTTAGGCAAGTCCCTCCATGGCTGAGAAAAAAAACAAGACGGTTTGTGAGATGGCTGAATGACTGATGACACATTTATCAAATCAATTTCAGTTCAACATTTGTGCATCTCCAGGAGTGGAAATTAAACCGGCTCTCTTCAAGCGGCAGCGAACGGTCACCTGTTACTTGGTTGTGTCAGTCAAAAATAGTAACAGCGGCACAGTGTTATTGATCCCTTTCATCACATTTCTAAGAAGGTGTTAGGCAGAATCAATGATTTTGTTTTAACAGTCAATATGGCTACTTTGCTTTTGCTGTGACTCCACTCCAGCACCAGCAAGGCAATGAACTCCTGCTGGAGGACTACTTTCGGGTGCAGCCCATCGGTCAAAATGGGTCAGAGAAGCCTTGAAATTCACTCAAGTGTTATTAGTGTTTGGATAGAGGCGGCGTGTGTTGCAACAGCCTCATTTAATTTGTCACTATCAGATGTGATCATATTTTCTGTCATAATTAATTCCAAGCTCATTACAACAGCTGCATATAATGTTTAATTTAATTAAAATGTCCTTAATATTCAAATTAGTCCCCAAATTACAAAGTTGTAAATATATGAGATTTATTAAGCAACTGCAGTAGATCAAATTTTAATCAGGAAGGGACTTTTTTTTTTTTAGATGTATGAATTAAGCTCCTGAATGCAACAGTTTTGGCTCTGCCTGATTATTCGGATGAGGAATTTGTCACAAGGCAGCCAATTCCACTCTCCAAATGGAACAATGTGAGTAGATGTAGCCTATAAGGGATGTAAAGCAGCATCACACGGCCATATTATATAATCTAATTTTTTTTCTAAACTGCAGCATACCTGTTACACTCCAATGTATTTGTGCTCAGTAAGGTTTTGCTGCCTTTACAAGCCACCAAGCTACCTTCACTGCAAAGAGTCTACACAATCTGTACTGGCGAGCGCACTGATTCGACTCTGTGGAAAGTCAGAATAAGAAAACATAAAAAATGTCTCACCTTGCCGCGATAAACCACCTTTTGCATGCAAACTCCTCTTGTTCCTAAGGGAGTAGAAGATGGAAAAAAAAAAAAAGGGAGCCGGGATCCCCCCCTTTCTTTAGTCAAGCGGCTGAGGCAGAAGGGAGCACTCCGCGGACGCAGCGCAGAGAACGCGCGTCCCACATTGTGTTGAAAAATGACGGGAAAAGAAACCAAAAAAGAAAAAAGAATTGTCTTCCTCTTAAACGTGACCACCGCAACAGAAGCTGTGCCTTTTCGCCATCGAGAACACTGTGAGAGCAGGAGCAGGAGCAGGAGGAGGAGGAGGGGGAAATGAAAGAGAGTCCTGCGCCTGCTTCACCCAAAAGCTTGAAGACAGGCTCACTGAATCACTGTAGCTGCAGACGTCGAGCGCGTAAAAGGCAACGGGAAGGAACGGGATAAGCGAACTGCGGAGCGTCCCGCTGTATACTACACACACAAGGAGGAGCAGAGGGGCGCACACGGGCTGCACCACTATCACACACACACACACACACACACACAGCTCCAAATCCAAATCGGAACTGGGCAACAGGACAAAATAGTGATGGGCTCGTTCCATTCAGAGGTGTTTGAATGGGAATTCTGGTTGCAACAAAAAAAAAAAAAAAGTGTGGAGAGTTGATTTATTATTCTTTGTGTTATTATAAAGAATCATCCTCACATACAGAAACACACACATGTACCTCATATTTCAGAAAAGATTAGTTTTTATTTTTTTCAAGAGTCTCCACAGAATTGCTTTCTCTCTTTCTGGCACACACACTCTACCTGTTTTGTCACCTTTAACCAGCTGAAACCTCAGAGGTCACAAACCATTTGAGATTCTCCAGCAAGTAATCTGATCTGGAGAAGACAGCTTGATTCTTTTTTTTCTTTTCTTGATCACTTCAGAGAGCAGTGGCAGATCCACCTCGTGCCTCCAAATCAAATCCCCATTAGCTATCAATATATAATGATCCCCTCCACTCCCTGGTCTGAAATGAATAAATACAGATATTAAATTATGTAGGCTATTCTTTATTATCCCTCTGGTCGTTAATGCTGGACTGCTCTCTCCCTCTCCCTCTCTCTCTCTCTTTCCCTCTCAGCTCAGATGAGTAGCTGGTATTCGGTATGATATTTCCCTGCAGAGCGTACATATGTGTCAATTGAGCAGTTCCCCCTTAGCTAAGCACTTTTTTCCAGAAATTTGATTATACGCTGCATATGTGTAATTGATTCCCCCCTGCCATGTTCCTTCCTTCCAGTGACAAGTGATCAATAATGCCGCATTGACTAAACGGAGCCTTTGTGTGCGCGGATACAGTGTCTTAACCGTGTGGGCACTGATGTTTGAAGGTCAGCGGTCGTCTCCGGGTCTGTAAATATGCAGATCTGCAGATTGCATGTCGTCCAACTGCTCACTCCATCACTGCCAATCACATATGACATATAGTTAGCAGTCTATTTTGAATAAGTCAAGAGCGGTTGTAGGAGTTTCCCCCAATTTCCACAACGTTTACCACTTAGATAAAGACATGATTTGAAGATTTTTCCATTTAACCCCTTGACGTCACATGTGACAGCAGGTCTGGGTGCAGTGAAGCCTGTGATCCCTAATTGACAGGCGTGAAATATACCGCTGTTGACAACAAAACTGCTGATGACACAGTTGTTAATTACTTAGGGTACAGATAAATGATTAAGGGTAATTGACTGTGCCCCCTTTCATTAATTATTATTATCAGCCTGGCAGCCGTTCAGCCGTCCCATGAGTCATGATGTGCGAGGTAGCGGCGACGTTGAGCCGAAATAATCAGCGAGCCGCAGCCTTCCGCGACAGGAAAAAATGCGTCCTGTGAAGCAGTGTAATACTTTGCAGTGGATGCTTCAAGCTCTATGCTAACACCACCTGCATGCATGAGTACTCCAGGGAGTTGAAGGCAGCTTGGCGTCCCACTGTGTGGGCGGAATAACTCTAGTTACCAGCTTGATATCTATAATTACTAACTTTTCAGCAGGTTACAAAGACTACAAAATGTTTTTTTTTTTTTTCTACTAAAGGGTGTTTATGAGGTTTTCTTTTTAATTCCTGTGCACTATGTGGGCATGTGTGCGTGTGTGGGTTGTTGCCATAGCAACCCAAATTGTAGCATCATGCTGAAGAAACACTTTGGGCCACGGAGCCAGAAAGAGTTGGATGTGTAGATAGCCGGCGTGGCTGCTCTGTGGGACTGAAGGATTGAATCAGCTGTTTAGTCAATTAACCTTTGGTGTCTGTATTTATCAGAATAAATTACACGGCCCGGCATCTATTCAAATTCTGTGCGCGAAATAAAGCAAGAGTAAGTTGTGAAGATGAACCCAAAAGTGAGGTGCTCCTCACTGTTTGGCATCACAGGCGCCGTCAAGTCTTTGTAAGCGTGTTCTCATCAATCCTTGACCAAAAAGAGATGACTGACTACACCGGCTGCCTCATCCCTGAGCTGTCACTGCCTGCTGTATTTCCCCTTTTCAATTTGTCATAAAATGTGTCCATTCCATCATCCAAACAACACCGCGGACACACACTCGCACCCCACAGCTCCTGCCTCTGACGCTGGCAGCGCACAAGAGAAACACATCATCATCCGTTCATCACACACTCATTAGGGAGATGCACTGAGGAGCACCGCATAGATCACATTGAGCTTCGCCGTGGGAATATTTAACTGTACTGGGCTCTGAAAGCATTAGGTGCTGTGTAACAGGAAAAAGGAAAAAATGTGTTTTCTTTAAAGAGGCTCAGCAGATCAAACCCAACAAGAAAACGGCGCCTTACATGTAAAACGGGTGTGTGGTGGAAGAAAGAAACGTGGATGCTGTAATTTACTGTGAGCTTCTGCAGTGAGTGAGCGAAGAAAAGCCACATTCACTTAAATTACTGTAATAAGCATTCAAGCAGCGTGGAACACCTTTCTATTATTAGTAAGCTGCCATAGATTTGAATACTTTTAAAAAAAAACAAAGAAAACACACACACATAGGTGGACAAGGTGAAAAACCGTATCTGCTTTCTCTCCAACTCCCCCCCGCCTGCTCCCTTGACATTTTGACGGCTTGAATAGAATGTAATTTTCAAGGATGTCATTTATTATTCTGTGAAATTCAAAGTTATGGAAGGTCCACAACTGGCTCCGGCCACACAGTGAGAGCTTGAAGACTTTGTAAGTACTCCACGGAAGAGTACAGTGTGTCCAAATGTGTGTGTGTGGCTGCATCTGTGAGTGTGTGTGTGTGTGTGTGTGTGTGTGTGTTTTCGTCAATAAGAGGGAGGAAACACGCCATAGCAGCAGCCTGTTTATTCTCTTTGTCTATTTTTAGCTGTTGGCCATGTCAAGGTCCACACAACCACCCACCCACAGTGGGCAGCAGTGGCCTTCAATATAATGGTCTGCTGCAGACTCCAGTCATTAATCTATGTCATGTCTTCATTCATCTCAACAAACACACCTGTTCACCTCTGATGCTGCCAACAACACCTAACGTGTCAGAAATACACACGACGAGATGAACACGCTTTGGCATTGTGGTTGTGCAAAACACAACTATGTGGGGTGTCCTGGGGGGTTTAGCGGTCTAAGTCTGTACCATGTAACCATGCAACTACTAAATCCTGGTTCAATTCCATCCAAAGACCTTTGCAATATGTCATGTCACTCCCTATCTCCAAATGTTTATTGTCACTACCTTCTCCCATCAATCACAGGAGGAGAACAATGCCCTAACAGCAATCTTTTAGAGAGAAATAACACGTTTTTTTTTTAGTCCGTGGCACTCTGGCCTCAGCATCCTGCCGTTAGCTGCGGACAAACAAACATGATTGATTACCACTCTGTACCGTTGGTTATGTTTACATAATACATCCAGAGCCATGGATCGCTAATTGAACGGGTGTTGTTTTGTTTTTTTATATTATTATTGGAATCTCTGCAAGCAACTGCCGGTCAATTGCCGTCACAATCATCTCGTTCAGCGCAGCAGAGCGCGCAGGCCGCCATGGGAAAACAAGTAAACACACGTAGAGGCTCTGCTTTGACCCGTACACCTCCAGTAACATTGTTTACCAAACACAGAATGCCACATCCTTCGTAGCACAGCTTCAGTGCAAATTTCAGGAGTTTGCAGCGCACTCATCAGCATTCATCAGTGTGAATAATGCTGCCTTGCAGGGTAGACAAGATGCTCAGTGCTGCACCTTAACCCAAAGTGCTTGTGGCAGCATGATAATGTGAATATAATGCACTTTGTCTAATTGCTGCAAAAACACCCAGGCTGGCAATTTGACCTGCTACTACTGTCAAGAGTCGTCTTATGAGAGTAAGCATTTTTGTAGTCAGGGACGGTGTGGCACCTCTAGCGTGTTCCTGTGATCACCACGTTGTACACCGAAGTGAAAGACGGGGAGGAGAGGCCATGGCATGAATAGCAATGAAGTCACTTGTGGTGTAGCTGGCAGATTAGTTGGGCTTAGAGTGGACCATTTAGTGTGTTCAGTCTGCACCTGACTTGTATTAATCTTTCAACGCTCAAGGTGTCATTTTTACTTTTAATTTCTCCGAGACAGCGCTCGGCCTTTATAACGTGGCATAAAAGGCATCTTAGCAAAGACAGAGGACATTTTTCTTTGTATTCTGCTGCAGCAAATGTCTGAAGCAAACCTGCTGGTGGGTGACTTTTATGTCCCAGTTACTTGGCGACATTTTTTATCATCATCAGCAGCTTGATGCATTCACGTTGGGCTGCTAATCTGTGCAGATCATTTCTGTATTATCTCACGTCTATGGATGCAAGGCCAAGGTAGCCGTATATGCGCTGCCATAAGTCAGAGAGTTGCATTGATACTGTTGTCAGTTGTGTAATTGGGTCCACAGGTAGTGTTATGGTGTTATGAGTCCCTCCGTGAAATAATGTGAAAGATTAATCATTTGGACAGGAAACCAAAACTTGCCCACTCCTGGGAGGGATAATATGATGGGGAAAATCTCTCCTGCTCTCACAAATGAACACAGAGGAAAGGAGGGAGGTTTCTTTTAACAGGTATGCAACGCTGACTTGTGTTTATATCTTTTCACATATCATCTGACAGTTAAAATTGGATTTATGGTTACATAATTTAAACAGACAAAATACAGTTGAGAAATGCCGCACTGACACCGGTGAGCCATACGCCGCGATGTCGTTAAAATCAGGCGTTTTGAACATAAAGGAAGCAATGAGAGGAGGAAAAGCAGCATGCTGGAGTAAGATGCTAGTCCCATATTCGACTGAGGTGTTATAGCCCTATGTAATATTGATACCGTACTTAACAGCTAATGTGTTGCAACCCCAATTAGGCTGCCTTTTGAGGGAGCATCCTGTCTTAAAACGCTGTAGTTTAATGACTAGTGCAAAGTTAAAAGACTCCACTAAACGACTACCGAGTAAAGCAGCACGCGCCCCAGCATTGAAATATTATGGAGATCTTCCTTTAATGTGTTTATTTCTTTCCTTTTTGAAAATGTTCATTCATTCAGCTCATGCGTGGTCCATGCTTTTGTGTCTGCACTCTTTGTCCCGCTGCGAACAGACCAATGAGTGACAAATACTCACAGTTAGGGCCAACTACTCAGACATACATAGCCTGTGTGTCGAGGTCAGACTGGGGCAGATGATGTGCCCCTATCTTGTTCCCCGCTGTTTACCTGCTGGCGTGCGTCTGCGGTCACGTTGAGCAGATTGGCCGACGGTGATGTTGTTTCTGGGGTTTAAGTATAGAAGATGGCATTGCTTTGACATCCAATCCCCCTGCCCGTCACCTCAGCCAACAGGACTGTGTGTGTGTGTGTGTGTGTGTGTTAGAGTGAGTGATAACCTTGGATATTTGCATTAAACAATTCATCAAGTCTCTAGACGTGCTGCAGTCCTGCTCACAATTGATATGTTCAATCACGATCAGCATCCAGTGGTGATATGACATCATCTCATCGTGCTCATGTCCTTCAAGGTTGCACATATTGAACTTTAAAGATAATGCTAACTGCTGGACATGACAGGGCTCCTGATGGACTCTGGTACACGCTCGACAGATGTGCCCTCTAATTTAAAGCAGTCTATAGAAGGGGGTCATTGCTGTTGATCTTGATTTCTCGTCCTTGAGGGTAGGCGATCCCCCGCACATGTAACACAGTCCCTGACCCAGAGTGGTATCGTTTACATGATGATGGAACAACGCAGAGCAGGGGACTAAGCCTGGATTACCAAGCATCAACTGAGCTGTGCATTAACTAGTTTGTGCTAGTTGAACTGATGGATTGATTAGGAAAACCAATGAATAAGTTACAGGCCAGGTGGTTTTGCAGTATTTGTAAATAAATAAATAAATATAAAATGTATATTTAGCACAAAGTGTAAAAGGAACAGGAGGGTTGATGGTTCATGAGCAGGTCTTTGTTGCTCTGGCACTAATGCTTGGAATAAAAAAAAAAAAAAAAAAAAAAAGTAAAACAATCCCTGAAGAAGAAAGCCTTGATTTGGGGCATTATCCCCAAATCCATGAGATAGATTCTGCCACTTTCAGGGTTCTGTTCTTCACTTTTACACAACTTGTACTCACTTACACCAAATGGAACAGAATCACTTTGCTTTTTCTGGGAAACTGATAAATTGCACATCTCCTCTCAGTGTGTCTTTTCCACCATCCCGCTTTCTTTCTCTGAGTCTTACACACAAGTACTACATACGTCGATCAGCCACAACATTACAACCATCTACCAAATGCCTAATAATGTGTAAGATCCCCGTTGGAGGAAGGATGTCCTTGGGGTGTCCTTGTTTGGTACCTGGACATTTTCAAGGAGTCTTTTGGGCCCTGGGTCTCTGATTGGGGGCTTTGTGATTCGGGCTTGTTCTGGCACATCCCACATGGGTGCTTGATCAGATTGACATCTGGGAAGTCTGGAGGCCGGATCAACACCTTGAGCTCTTGGTCATGTTCCTCGAAGCGTTTGCATTGTTCTGCTGGAGGAGGCTGGGTTTTTCAAAGTAACATCCACATAAATACCAGAATCCAAAGTTTCTCTTTAGCTGTCAGTGCTTTAATGTCGTGCCTCAACAGGGTAAATACAAACACAATGAAACTATTTTATTTAATTCACTGCTGTGTCTATGCATTTTCACTCTCCATTAGTTTTGGAGGCCACTGCTGTGATTCAGAATAGGGAGTGCAGTCGTATTTGTCAGGTTAGGAGACATCACCGAAGAACCAACACTAGAAAGACTTTGCACTTACTATTTACAGTGCAGTTTCTTAGGAAGTGTGAGGTGTCAATATCATCTGTGGCAGTTGCCCCCGCAAAGACGAGTTCATTCGGATCTAATGAAGACACTGTTTACGAGCGTCTGAATAATCATTTAAAAATACACCTGATGGCTGGTCTCATGTCTGACTGCAGAATGTCTTCACACATGCCTTTAAAGTGCAGCACATGATCGCTGTACATTCGTTGTAAGGCTGACGTAAGCGCTTGTTTTTTTTAAAGAATGGTTTATCACTTGGTGTGCTCCTGTGCTGAATGTCATGAGTTTTACACACAGTTCTTTATTGCCCGCTACTTCAATATACTTAGCCATCAGAGGAAGTCAATACCATTCTCCCTGCCTCTGTAAATCTAAGGCAGGCTACAATAAGTGTTTTCTTTCTTGCCCACACATTTTCACATACACTATCCCATCTGTACCTGTTACTGTAGGAAGTACCGAATGCCTCACGTTGAGCCAGGGGAAGACCCTGGTGTACGGAGCGTTAATCATTCCTGTAAAGTGGCTGTGGCCAAATACAAGGTGTTCAAGATTAAAGAGCTGGGCCCGATTTCTCAAAAACATCTTGAAGTAAAGATTATCTCAAACCCATTAGAAGTGTGTGACCATTTTAGCCACAAGATGATTTTGGGAAACAGTCTCACTGACGAAGCAAACTCCGTTCCCCTCATCCATCATGCAGTGTGCCTGGCAGCCCTGCACAGCTCAACATGCCCTCTGCCCGGCACACAAGTCCAAGCCCTTGTCCAAAAAGGGAGTCATGATGTGAAGTATCAAAATGAGCTATTGCTGTCACCATAAAGGAGAACCCCCGAGGACAGATGGTGGTCCTTGGATCATTGCACCCACATTAACCTTCCTGTGAAGGGATCAGAAGCAAGCTTACTTTCACAAGGGAGTTGGGTCATTGTTCTAGGAATACGTTTCTGGAGGTTTTTTTTTGAAGGGCACTGATAGAAACCTATGTTCAGGAACCCCTGTGGCAGAAAACCCTCCTGGGCCTGGCAGGCAGATTGAAAATGAATAAAGCCCTCAAAAGAAACTACAGACAGGCCTTTGGCAGAGATGGTAATGTTATCCCTCGGGTGCTTTGTAACTCATACCTGAGGGACAGGTTAGTGCACTGCTGAACTCTATCCATTTGATTACCGCGACAGAGGCAGGTGTAATTAACTTAATACAGTTTAATTATGTTGAGTAGGTTTCAATGAATGTTTCATTGTTATCCCTGCTTGCTGCCAGTGCAATGCAGTGTGAGATAGCTGTACCACCCAAAGGTATCACCAGATGGTGGTTTGGACATGGTCCTGAAATGAACATTCCCCACAGCCAGCACACTCAAACATTGAACATGTACAGTCAAAAGTCACTCGAGTGGAGCAGTGATCTGTTGGATAACGCCTTCAGAAAACATATTGTTTTTCTTTATGAATTAAAAAAAAACTCATTAACGTAGCATGTTTGTTAATGCTCATCATCTCTGCTTTCCACGATTAATCCTAAAAAAACAAAAAAAAAAACTGTGGCTGTTTGATTTGAACAAAGCAATTTAAAAGCCATCATCCCTCATGCTGTGACAATAGATGGGCCCCATTACTGTACTAGATTTGAGTGTTTATACAGCACAGTGAGTCTGTTGTCAAGAATACCGCTGACACATTTTTCACTCGTGCATTATGCACTAATTGAGAGCTTTCGACATGTCACAAGATGATTAATTTAGATGAAAAGTAAACATGACCACTTTTCTCTTGGTGTGAAGTGGCTCACACTTTACAAAAGCTTAATCTTGAGTGTACATTTGAACAGTGGTTTCTGAACCTGCCTCTGTCCGCTGTGCTACAAAAGGTTGGCTTTCCGTTTACTGTCCATTGAAATGGTATTGAGTGCTGTCTTTTTTAATGAGTGCATTCATCAGTATAAGCTTTCACTCATTTGAAATACAGCTGGACTGCGTTCTATGCAAGGTGTTTAATTGTCTGCTCTCTAAGTGCCCTCTTGGTATTTTATTGAACTAATTTATTCTGAATGGAAACCCTAGAGGGTATAAAGCCATCTGTTTGACATTGCCAGCTGGACCATGTCCGATAAGAGACATTTTTACTGCGAGGTTAAGCTTTGGGGTTTAAAAATACACAATGCAGTGAGGTTGGTAAGTGCGGGCCTCTAAAACTGGAAGAGGTAAAAAAAAAACTGATTCCCAACTATGAATGAGAAGATACTGAAAGAACACTGATAAGGCCATAAATTATGATCTCAATCTTGGTGTCCTAAACCAAAGATTGAGTGTTTGGAGAAATCAATAATGTGCAGGGTGCAGGAAAAGACGGTTTAAAACAGCTGAGATAAAAGCTGAACACCGAAAAGAAGATAGAGAGAAATTTGTACAATGGCAATGAATAAATTACTGTCTTTTTTTTTTTTTTTTACTGCAAGGTCAGCTGTGTTGTTCTGCTTCTCCAGGGAAACCTCCGCCAACTCACATGAGCTCACACACTAACACACACACAAATGTAGTCCCACACAGTGGTCAATCACAGGCACCCCACCAACACATGCATCACTGCAAATGTCTTCCCACACAGAAATGCATCTTATGAGAGCACGCACATGCCGGCCGCTTGCTGCACCGCTGCACACATGCGCGCCACGTGTACCTGTAAAGGAGACGTGCATTTGTGCAAAAAAAAAAAAACATACACATGCGTTCTTCTTTCTCTGAGCCCAATTTGATATAATGAGTATTGAGTTATACAAAGGGCACCTTTACAGTGAGTCTCTTGACCCGTGCATGTGGGAAGCTGTTTGCTGTGGGAGAGGAGGAGGTTCAAGGGTGAACACCAGCTCTCAGCGAATACACTGAAATTACCGCACAGAGGAGGCAGCCAATAGGGTTTTAGACACAGCAACAAAAAAGATTCTCCAGTGCTGATTTCCCACAATATTGCTGGCACAACATTTTTACTTTAATCTACAACTTGAAGTTTAATCTCGCAGATTTGGAGGTGGCACATAAGGGTAAGACACTGTAAAGCCCCTGCCTTGTTTGTGTGTATTTTATATATGGGCTTATATAAATATCCCCAAAAATAAATCGGAAGGATAGAGAATGATTAAACTTTTTAGGATTATTTATTGTGTGCTGAGCAGACATGCTGCGAGTAATTTATTTGTGGGCCATCAGAAACATTTATGAGCCTGTTTCAGCAGTATGCTCTAAACAAGAAGCCATAAATCTACCAGTGTATCCTCACTCCTCTCCCTTCTCTCTCTATGTTGCGCTGTCTCCACCTCACTATCTCTCTCTCTCTCTCTCTCTCTCTGCACCTCTCCTACTTCTCATTTCCCATTTTTCAGTTGCCCACATCACACGAGTAAGTGCCCGGGCTTAAAGATTTGCCATCAATTTCAAATTCATCAGTCGTGATTGGATTACAGGGGGTGGAGGTGAGGGGGTGGGGGAGAAAAGGGAGGCAGCTGTGTTTGATTTGGTGTTGCCTCCTAAACAGCGAAGTGGAGCACATTTCAAAACTAATGTTCTCGATACAGCAGTTTTAGGAGAAGAAATAGTGTCCACAAGGTAAAAAAAAAAAAAAAAGATTAGTAAGAAGTTGACAGTCTTCAGGATGCCACTGTGCTCCAAAAGCACATTTGTCAAATAAGCATTTCTTCTCTAATTAAAAATGAAGCACCTGCCTGCCTGTAAGCACAGTATAATGTTTGTGAATGGTGTGTTTGAAATACAGGAAGACTCCTTGCAGTTCTGTCTGTCAGCACGTGTGTTTAAAGCAGAAATCTGTGTTGTCTCCACAAGGTGGTGTCGTGCTCATTAGCTGACTGTCATTTCCAGACCTAGTTTGACTCTTTTACTGCTTAACTTAGTCATGTGGGTGATAACACAGCTCACATATCACTCAGTGAAAGAAAATGTAAGCTTGTAGCTCATTCTAATTTATCACTGAAGGTCCAAAAAGATTCCCCAACATATGCATGCGTTTTTGTGTTGTTTATTACAGTCAGCTAAAACTGTCGGTGCAGCCCTGTTATCCGGCAGTGTGGAGCGCCAAGAGTGACTGTAAACCCATTTCATTGCAGAGAGCAGTTCAGCAAAGTGAGACTGTAGAGGCAGCCACTCATTACCACGATTTGGAGGGTATTGCTGCCTTGACCCGTCCATTGACCTTCAAAATAATAGTTGCAGTGGTGTGGAGACAGTTCATTACCCAGGATGCCTGTCAGTGGACAAGCTCATACATCCTCAATCACCAAAATAAGGGCAAGAAAACAGGGCATCCTGGAGTGGCGAGCCGACTCTCATCTCTATCTCCTAGCTGTCCTTTTCTCTTTCCGCTGAGCCTTCCAACCTAATCTCTTCCTCAGCCTCTTCCTGCATTTCATTCCCGCTCATTACCATCAGCCAAACTCCCACTTGCACTCTTGCAACACGCAGCTTGAAGAAAATAATAAAAATCAGAAATCAATTGCTTATTGATTTTCTAAACCTGTAGTTCCTCGCTGCATGCGAAAGCAAGTGATGAGTGATTACACAATACAATTATAGTGAACCGCTTTCGTCCCTGGTGACGGATTGCCCCGGTGGTCAGCTCTGGTTGTGGCTAAGTTTGCTCACGCGTAACCTCCTCGGTGTTAGTGGTTAACAAGCTCTGTCAGGGTCGAGTGAGTGGAACTAACCATGGATCAGCTGATTGATCCACAAGCAGTTTTCTAGAGGAAGCTTTCAAGAATAGCAACTTTAAACTAAAAACACTCATCAGCCTGCATGCATGTAGCCATATAATCTTTGCCAGAATTTCAGAAACCAGTTGTTCTAACATTTACTTGAGGATGCTCCAAAACAGATACATTTCTTACTCGATGGATGTAAATATTTGTTAAGCAAATTCCCTGCACAGTGTTTCCAGATCCTTAGCAACAAGGGTTAAAACAGGATATCTTTAATTTGTCTCAGATATTGGTGGTGCCGTGGTTAGCATTCACAGCATGAAAGTTCTGGGTTTGAACCTGCAGATCAGACGGGAGCTTTTTGTTTGGAGTTTGCATGTTAATTCGGTGTCTGTGTGGGTTTTCTGCGGGCGCTCTGGCATCCTCCCACAGTCCAAAGGCATGCATGTCCAAGGTCTACCCCTCCACGTGTCTCATGTAGAGCTGGGATGGGCTTCAGGATTTCAAAGTCAGTAAAGCTAATGGAAGGACGAATGGGTGGATTTGTCTCAAATAAGTTGGTGCTGTGACACATGGAGAGTGGGAGCTGTTTGCACCACCTGTTTGAACTTTTCCTACATCCATGTATACGATGTGGAGATTTAAACATCACTAAATTAAAAGAGAACGCACCACACAAGTCATTTCTTACATAAAGATGAGTTATGACTAATTATCTAGACCTAATAAATGTCAATTAGATATGTAGAATTGGCAATTAACTTACTCCATGACTCATTTAGACTGATGAATACTGTCGCCGTGTGACTGACACTCAAAACGCTGTTGAACATTATATAAAAACAAACAAGGATGCTTCCAATGTCAAAACATGCCAATATTATCTGACAAAAATGACTGCAAGTAATTCTGAAATGCATTGATATTACTTTTACTTATTATACACACAAACTTGTGGCTAGTTTCAGGAAAGCAGGAACACTTTAGTCCTGCTCACCATGTTTTTGCCAAGTTTGATTTTAACGCTGGGTATCTCAAAGTTGCTGTTTACTGTTCTGTTGCTGACATTGTATGCCACTGCGGAGGAGAGGATCCTCCAGGTCGGTCACCGAAGTGTGAATGCTGTGTTAACGATCTGCACAGGGCACAGCACTGACAGATGGAAGAATACTGCTAAAGCGGATTAAAGGCAGACTCGGGAGAGGTGGTCCTTCAGGTGCGTCAGGGGACGGAGCAGCGAAACAGCTGCAACAAACATCCGTCTGTTCTTCAGCCATGCTCTGCTTTTTTACTGTGGATCTTAGTTATTTAAGGTATGAGTGGCATGTGATAATAATATTGGATATAAACATAACCCAGGGCATATGCTTAGATCATAATATGTAATATAATAAGCACGATAATCCCTGCAAAATAAACAACTGTGGGGAAAAAAGTGACAAAAAAAAGGGAATACTGACAAATAGAATGATCCACTCCCAAGTGTGTGAGGGCACGGCCTCACGGCAAACTGAGCAGATGGTGTAGCTGGGACGGAATAGAAATGATACTGTCTCTGTAGCTCATGATTGTTTTTCCAATTTGACCGGTGCAAATCCACACAGATAATCACAGGCACCAGGATCAAGGCTTCAGACCTCAGGGGGGTTCTAGCAGTCATAATGCTCACAGTAGTCTCAAGAAAATGCACTTGAGCTCACCTCAGCTTAGCTCAGACCAGCTGGGGTTTGGAGAGACAGAAAAGAAAAGGATAGAGAGAAGGAGTAGAGGGAGAGGGAGAGAAAGCAGAACAGAAAACTAAAGCACTTTTATGCCGCCTGCAGCAAGAAACTCTGTCTTAGTGTTAGCGCCGACTACTCAGACTGTCACTCAGACATAATTTTTACATTGTTTTGATGTGCTGTCAAAACAAATGTTCACCTCCGAAGAAACAGTTTGAAAAGCATAATTCTAAAAAAAAATTTGAAGCATAAATCAAAGCAGCAGCAGAGAAATCCCTCATTTGAAACAGCATTACTTGGTGCATAGAAAGCAAGAACCCACAGGTGAAGAGCGAATGACAAAATAGGATGCAAACAATGTAGTGTTTAATTAAAAGCACTGAACTGCCAAACATAGTTGAATCTTTAGTGGCTCCAATTTCAACAAGAGAATGAATGCAAAACTTTTTAATTCAAAAGGCACACGGATTTTACCAATTCATTGAGCTGTTTTTTTTTT
The DNA here is from genome assembly GCF_000690725.1 of Stegastes partitus. Lineage (NCBI taxonomy): Eukaryota > Metazoa > Chordata > Actinopteri > Pomacentridae > Stegastes > Stegastes partitus. Next base: position 121,024 of record NW_007579139.1, read on the forward strand.
TTTTTTAGCCTTGCATTGGAAATATGTGTACTATTTATTCTTTCGTTCCTTTATATTTTACATCTGCACCTCCAGGCCCCCACCTTGTGCAAGTCTGTCTGAAAAAGGGTCTTATAAACTTTTCATAACTTTGCAGTAAGCAAAAATACTGAGAGGTACAGTGCCTTAAAAAAAAAGTATTCACTCCCCCTTGGAAGTGTTGCCCTTTCATCGCTTTTTAGTATTTGCCCATGCTCAATTTAACTTGGCTTTTTTGACAAGAATTTACAAAAGCATAAAAAAGCACAAGTCAGGGGATGGATACAAGAACATTTCCAAATCACTGAATATTTCCCGGAGTTCAGTTAAGTCCACCATAAAGAAAGAGAAGAATATTGCACATGCACAAATCTGCCTACAGCAGGCCATCCTCAAAAATTGAGGGACCACGCAAATGAAAGTCTTGTGAGGGAGGCTTTTAAGACACCTATGACTTCTCTGGAGGAGTTACAAGCGGTTGAGATGAAGGAGCATACAACAATCTTTGCTGGTTCTTCACCACTCAAAGCTTTATAGGAAATAGGAAAAGAGAAAACCAAAAGCTCATATTAAACCTCAATCAGACTTCACCAGAAGGCATGTGTGACTCTGAAGTCAGCACCAAAAACTGCACACCATCACAAACACACCATCCCCACTGTGAGGCATGGCGGGGGCAGCATCATGAGTACTTCTGGGCAGCAGGCCCTGGGATGCTGGTAAAAGTTGAACATAAAATGAATGCAGCGAAGCAAAGGGAAATCTCAGACACAACTCAATGCAGTCTGCAATACAACTGCATCTTGAGAGATTATTTGATTCTCATAGAAACAAAGACCTAAATCAAACAGCCAAAAGTGCACAGAAATTGAGTCAGGCATTAATTTAGACAGGCACGGAGTCAGGTGGTCACAAGGCCCGATTCTGTCCAATCGTTCACTACTGAAGTCCAGCCCACCCACTTAACGTGCTTTATAACCGAGGCAGCGCTCATTCATTCTGTCTGCTTCATGCTCATCACATGGCTGCTACACCAGCCTCCACAGATCCGCAAAACTACGCTGCTGCTCAACTTCTCTTCAGAAATCTACCGGTTATATAACTCGGTATTTGGAAGTTTGTTCTTACCTTCTGAATGTGATCATGTCCGGGTGGGCCAATACGTCTTCAGAGTATGATTGCAGCGCACACACCAAAGCTGGACTGTCAAGAACAAAGTTTGGCAGAGGAAGTCCTTCTATCCTCCTCTGGCCGATTTAAAATCCAGTGGGAGCTTCTCATCAGTGAAATCAAACATCCGGGCAGCGAGAGTTTGTAATGTGCATTTGATTACTTCAGCTTAATCCCTTCAAAATGCACATCAGAAAACGTCGGGTGCTCCTATTGGCCATCCACATCCCGTCGGGTCACCGGCACCAGCTCTCGATCTAACCATCTAAATTCTGCTCCAGAACACCTCGCTCCCAACCTCCCCTCACCATGTCTCCTCCAACCTTCCATCAGTCTCCTCTGGACACCACGGCTCCCAATTCAAGCCCCTAAAATCCACTTCCTCAGCTACTGTCACCTGCCGTTTAACTTCCGGGTTCACATCCGCTGTCTCTGCCCACCTGGATGATGTCATAATCTCTCCACCAGAGCGTGCGGCTCCAGCGCCCCCTGCTGGCGTGGCCCTTTTCCTCCTGCCCTCTGCAGCCAGATACTGGCAGGTAAAGTCAACCCAATTAAAATTCTGCTGATTTCATCTGAGAAAAAAAGTCTAGGTGGTTGTACTACAATTTCAGGTATTCTTAAAGACCATGATTGAACAATATAGCGACGGAATCAAGCTAGTTTTGAAGTCTATAAAGAAACTAGTATTAATGTGGCATGGCAAGGTTCAAGGTCCAATGTCTTTATTTATCACAAACACAGTCATACATGGTATAACGCGCAGTGAAATGTTTTGGTTAATCATTGGCTTATCGGCTCCTCATGATCAAGAGGCTCAAAGAACCATAGTCCCGTTACATTGTGCCCTCTTTCTTTCACCTACACGACAGTATCAGTGGTTCTTAGCCGAATATTTAAAGTAGTTAGGTCTGTCTCCAAAATCAATACTTCGTTATGTTATTATATAAATGTATATTGTCATACTCAGCTGTAGCGTTATATTCATTAGGTTAATTTCAATAATTAATGATAAAGAATAATTTCCATATTCATATGTTCATATATATTCATATAGGTTGATTTCCATAATACCCAGGCATCTTAGCGATGATATTAAATTAGCTTGGTTAATATCTGTGCAGTGCTTAGAAGGTCCTGTGTTTGATTCTTAGCCTGAGGTCTTTCTGTGTGGAGTTGGCATGTTCTCCCTGTGCAGTGGGGGTTCTCTCCAGGTTCTCTGGCTTCTTCCCATCAACCAAAGACATGCTGAGGTTAATGGTGATTCTAAATTGTCTGTAGGTGGGATGTGAGTGTGCTTGGTTGTCTGTCGGTCTGTATGTGTTGACCCTGCGATGGACTGGCAACCTGTCCAGGTGCATCCTGCGTCTGCATAGATAATGGATGGAAGGATGGTTAAAGTCCATTATAAATAACAGTGTAGAGACTCAGCCCTACCACATATTTTAATCAGCTAAATTATTATTATGTTTATATTTTCAAGGGGCTTCAATCATTACTATTACTCGTGTAAATTTACATCATAACAACACTATAGGAAGTTAACCCAAATACTTAAATTTGACAGTGATTCGTACTGCCAGTCATACATTTTACTGGAGACCACTTTGGGGCAATGACTGTGGTTTTAAATGTGTTATAATATTATCTGCCATTTGACTTGATGTTTCTAGATTCCACAGTTACATTTAAGTTAGATTCATTTAGAAAGTTTTCCAGATGCTGTATCACCTCAATCTAGGATAAAGTATGAGTATATGGTCTTTGTTAGGGCACCTTATCTGGTGACGTGAATCATTTCCCAGGCAGCTGTTTTGTGCCCAGACATCTCAGACTTTCTAAACTGTTAATAAGTTTGTCATCATATCTTTAGACAAAGGCTCACGGTCAGATTTACAGTGGGTCATGGTTGTACAGGCACTGGAATGGCATATCCTTCTTTTATAAGAACTAGAATCATTGGTCGCCTCAAGGTTGTTTTCTGATGCTGCTGCCTTAGCAGGTTTTGGGGGTCTTGTTTAATAACTAATGTTTTGCAGACGTGTGGCCAAAGAGCTCTCAGCCTTGCCTGCTAGCTCCCAGCCTACTACTCTGTTAGAATCTATTTCCCTTCCTGCAGGAAGACAATGGTAGAGGAACCGATTGCTGTGTTTTGTAGCACAAAGCGTCAGTCAACATTATTAAGAGATCTCCTCAGTCACATCTTATCCCAACCTTGCTCCCTGCAGCCTGCCTTGCCAACATTTGACCAAAGCAATTGAGTCCAAACATAATCTGGTTGTCTATTTGTTCATCTCTTCCATTCCTGGGTCTTTAAATTTAATTTCTGAAGTCCGCTTTCATTTCGGACATTACGACACTTAAGTTTCTGGTCCCCTGGGAATGGATACTGTTTGCTGGGGTCTCAGTCTGCTTCCTCATCAGTGGAGTAAAGAAGTGCACCCAAAATGCAACAATAAACATCTTACTCTTACACTTTTTGATGCAAAGTCAGTTCTCATCTAAAGTCCAAGTGTTTAGTCCATATAGATACTCTCTTAGAACAGTCATTTGTGTGGCTTGAGGCATTGCTTAGATGCAGAGAGTTCATTTTACACACTGAGAAATTTTGTAGAATATTTTCTTTCTATCAAGCCACTGTAACAGTGTCTTGCCAGATTTTCATCAGTGTGCATTCAGCAGGCTGCTGATTCCCTGCATTAAGAAGAAAAGGTCATGCATGTTTACATTAATTCAAAGGAAATGTGACATGGTTGCCATGGAGATGGCGGCGCGCATGGATGCAACGGCCCCTTCAGGAGACAACAAAAGTGAGTGTTTTGGGTGTCTCGCCTGTCCCAGACCTTCATTCCACAAAGCTTGCGGCCAGGAGACTTTGCTGTGCACTGAGCAGCGCTGGAATTGCTGTGATTGGTTGTGATTTGGATATTCTACACCAACACGGAGTCCGATTGGAGACTGCACCGGCAGTTACCCGAGAGAAAGGGGAGCGCAGGCGGTACGAACGTGGACAAAGGAGGAGGAAGAGAGCCGGGATTCATGCTAAAGGCTAGAGGCTGGCCCCTCCAGACCAGTAGGACTGTCGCTCCTGCTCTCCAATGTCCGCCCCCTCGGCAACAAGCTGGACGAGCTACATTTGCTGAGAGAAGCCCGCGGAGAGTGGAGGGACTGTTGTGTGTTTGCTTCAGCAAAAGCATGGCTTCATGACAACATCCCAGACGGACATAGAGCTGGAGGGGATGACATTGTTCCGGGCAGACGGATGGACAGTTGGCTCTGGGCAGCATCTGTGGCTTCATCGTCGTTGCACCATCATGTGTGTCTTTGTGTCCCTACCAGGACCTGGAGAGGTTCGTCATCTTCAACGGGTGGCGGCGCGCATGGACACAGCGGCCCCTTCAGGAGACAGCGAGAGTGAACGTTTGGTGTCTTATCCCAGACGTGCATTCTGCAAGGCATGCTGGTTGAATAATCCTGAAGCAACGCTCTCTCATCTTTTTTTTTTTTTTTAAGTTATTTTTTTGGCCTTTGTGCCTTTATTGGATAGTGCTAGTGAGAGAGAGACAGGAAAGTGGGGGAGAAGAGTGAGGAGGAGGACATGTGGGAAAGGGCCATGAGCGGGATTCAAACCCATGACCTCCACATCGGGACTGTAGCCCTGTACATGGGACGCCAGCTCAACCAGGTGAGCTACAGCGTCTCCCCAACACTCTCTCATCTTGCCTGTACTACGGTGTATGTACAGCAAAATGACAATAAACTTGATTTGATTTGATTTTGTCAGTACACGTAGGCAAACCTCATTGACTTCCACTTCATTTTAAGGTGACTCTGAACAGGTTTTGGGGTTTGTGATCTCATGGACGCTTGGTGTCACGCTTGCTCAGCTTGTTCCAGAGCATCACTCGAGCAGAGTCACCGCCAAACANGAACAGGTTTTGGGGTTTGTGATCTCATGGACGCTTGGTGTCACGCTTGCTCAGCTTGTTCCAGAGCATCACTCGAGCAGAGTCACCGCCAAACACAAAATGAACGTCAGTCTGAAATAAATAGTTAAATATTACAAAATGTTTTGTCTGAAATGGATGAAGGGGTGAACGTTCCAGAATGGCCAAGCCATAGCCAAGACCTATATCCAATCAAGAATTTGTGGCTCATTTTGAAAAGAGCTCTTCACTAACAATCTCATAACCAACCTGACAGTGCTTTGGTGTATTACAAAGAAGAATGCAGTGACATCGTGGTGTCCAGTTGTGCATCTGCTAAATACTGACTTGAAGGGGGACTTAAAGAATACTTGTGCTTCACTTGTGTAACTGTGGCACAGAGAGAAACATTTTCTTAATCAGCGACCAGAGAGAGACTAACTTTTTCTTATAGTGTTCATTTACGATGAAATCAAAGCTATATGGCAACATGGATGCTGAACACATCCTAATGTTCCTTTTTCTGCAATTTAAAATCCATTTAGTGAGGTGTGGAACAAACGGAGTTAATTAGTTTATTAGGTACCCCAAACTCATACTAATGCAGTCCAGCAACAGTTCTGCAATTAATCAGCCCCGACATCAGCCGTATGACCATTATGGAGAATTTAGTTTGTGGTGCAGTTGAACCGCTCTGCATTATACATAAAAGGTGCTTCTGCAATTTAGCCTACACTCACTGACATAAAAAGGGTGGACAACATAATACACTGGACTCTTGTCAGCATAATTCAACAGCACTCCAAACTACATCCTTCAAATTGACCAACACCTCTTTAAAATAGTTTCAACAAAAACGGAACAATAGAGACTTCATGAGCGAAGGTTGTTTCAGAGGAGTATTGTATAGAATTGCATTGGATTTTTTTCAAAGTGTGTGTTTACCAGCTGACAAGTCAGTGCCATATATTTCACATGTCTCTTCCTTGCATAGGAGGAACGTATGTGTGTCTCTGGTACTCAGTAAAGCCTGAAAAGCATTCCTTTGTGCTCTTAATTATATGCTTAGAACAAATCTAATCCCCAGTATGACTAAAGAGATTCCCTGTGCAAACATATTTATATTGAAATGTGCATCCTCATTTAAGAATGATTTACAATGTCTGACAGGCTTGTCACCGTCAGGCACCAAAATCACTAGAATAAGCGCAACCATTATAAAGCGCTTTGTTTGTCTACGTTGATTTAGCAGATGGGGAAATTACTTTTTGTTTTCATTACAGTTCAGTGGAAGTACACATGAAAAGTCAAACATGCTGAGTAGCTTTTAAGCAGGGGACAGATAAAGTGTCAAAAAGCAGTCTGGCAGCCGGGCCGTGCTGCTTGGTCCCCAAGGACGCCGCCACTCTTAAGAGGTAACCTCATTTATAAGTGATGGAACACCAACGCAATGGCACATGTTACCAGGACCACACACACACACACACACACAGACACGCACGCACTAGCAACACTTAGTCCGTTGTGAACTTCTGACTGACAGCTTTGCGGTTAATGCACTTTGCATATCGCTGTTCTCAGCCACTTTTGTGTAGAGCAACACGTTAACCTGTCCTTTTTTACACTTTGAAAACCAACAAGAAATTTTTCTTCAGCAACCCCGGCGCTTGAAATAGCTCTCGTCCAGGCATCACAAGTATTGCAACCACAGTTGCCTGAGGATATGATGCTTCTTACAAAATGCACAGCATGCAAATCAGGGCAAATGCCTAACAGTGGTAATAAAATTTTATGTGCATTAGTAATAGTAGCATCAAATACATGGGTGAACACGTGGGGAAGCATGTTAGAAATGACATTTTTTTTACGCAGTGGTGATTTTTGCAGTGCATTAAGCTATATGTAGTGGGCCCCCTGCGTAATAGCATGAATGTATAATTTAGTCCCCAGCTGCCCTTCCTGTACCAGACCACAGTATTCGATTTGTCAGCAGTCGTGGAATAGTTTGACTGGTGGAGTCCATGCATCGGTCTTACATAGGTGTCACTGCACTGCTAAATACACATGACCTCCATCTGAGCGACAGAATGTTCAAATCAGATTATCGTTGTATGGCCATCATACATACAGCAAAAGTCATGAAGTCAGTCTCTGAAAAAAAATGTAGTCAAAACACGCACATAGTCATGACTTGGTCGCCGTCGCTCTCTCTTTCATCTCCTTTGTGCTTTGAATTAGAACCCACCGCCGCAAATTTCCCAGTGAGAAAAACACATCCACATTGTTCTGCAAACAACCTGATCCCTGCAATTCATCAAGCTCAGCTGGAGAGATAATACACGCTTTGTGACAATGGCTCCACGTCTGCTGCATGTGTGGCTTTCCCACAAACATCGCTTGGGCAACAATGCCCAATGATAACCTGTAAGAACAATAACCGGGCAAATATTAGTTCAGTGCAACAAGATGCGGTGTGGTAGCTCTGTGCTCTAGATGTGGGTAAAATATGCCTGTTGACATTTATTGCATTGGTTTGTACAGCAAAATTAACCTTATAGATCTTTAATAAAATTTGAAGAACTGTTTGCTCATCATTTGTTGGTTCGTTGATTATGATTTTGCTGTTATAAACCAGACCTTGTCAGTGATTCATTTTTTGAGTGTTTTTAACTCCGAGGTTATATCAGGTATGTTGTCAGGCACAGATATGCAATAAATGTTCTCCTCTTGTGCAAAGTTTTTAAGGTTTTAAAGACTTACAAGTTCTAAATATCTACCAACTAAAACAAAACATAAAAAGCTCTGTAATACTGTTCTTCATAACAGCTAAACTTTATGCAACAGTATAGGCAGATGTATGCTAACATGCTAAAGCCATGACTAAGATGTTGATGTTCAATGTCCCCCCCCCCACTATTATTCCTGTTCAATTCTCACATTTGCAATTACCTTAGTATCAACCAATAAAGTTCTGTGGCTTCCAGGTTTGCTTCTGCATCGTGCAGCTCTCTGTACATTCTCCCACTGACTCTGTCATCTGGCTTCCACTTTGCCCAAAGACTTGGCTTGGCCATTGGAAATTTTACAAATATATATAACCTCCATGGAATAAATTCTTTATAGAATGAGTAATGGTTGACCTTATTCGCAGTTGGATGTGTCCCGTCAACAGTTTCACAGACATTACTTTTATAATGGTGGCACATGGGACTGCAGCAACACAAGTGGCGACTGGGACAAATTGGCAGAAAGGTTTGCTGGTGGCACTTTATCCAACCCTATTAATACACCAATGCACTAAAACAAAAAAAAAATGTACAGCAGTAGATTATGGGAAAGTCATTAGTTTTGCATGTAGGTCATGAACCAAAGTATTGGACAAATTGGAATTTTGATCTAATGGTGTTAGATGAAAAACGATCACATTTCATCCTAATGGGTACATAAATATCTGTACCAAATTTCATGGCAGTCCATCCATTAGTGGTTGAGATATTTCGCAAAAAAATGCCACAAGGTGGCATTAGAGGAAAAGTCAGATGAACCACCAAAGTCAGTGGAACACATTGTCTGGAACTAGTTGTGCAATTTAATCCAGTTGATGTTTACACGCTTCTCTGGGTATCTAAGATGTTTTAGCCTCTGGTGGTGCTGGATGAAAAGTAAGCAAATCATTTGAGTCATTATGAGTCATCTTCTCAGTGCTCATAAATCTCTGTTTTTTCCTTGCAGTCTTGAAAGTTGTGATCAAAGCAGCCACCAGCCAAATGTAACCTGACTGGGAGCTTAAAAATGGCTAAAATTGGTATATGCCTATTTTAAGTGGTTGTCAGTCAAAATGGCTCATCCAGTAATAAATGATTTTAAAAATGGCATCAGTCCAGCAGGACTAGCGTAGCAGCTATAGTACACGTTTTATATAGTCCCAGACAAATCTACAATCTGACATGATGCTTGTTCCCTCGATGATAATGCTGCTAGAAATGCTCGTATAATCCTTAGTTAATGATACCTCATCTGATAATCCTTCTTGATAGAGATTCCCTGCTGAATATTCCTTAATCCTCACTATCAACAAGGAGGTCTTCGAGGTCGTCTTCATTCTGTCTTGTCAGGAGTCACTTGCTTAAAGAGTGAAAGCAGCAGAACAGGCCTCAGAACAAACGTGGATCCTAAAGGAAGCTGGTTTCTCAGAAAGTAAATTGTATATGTACAACTGGTTGCTTATGTTTCTTCTCTGGTTTGTTGAAAATGTCAGGGTAGCCTCGAATTCCAAGCACCAACAACAGGAACAGCCGTACAACTTTCAAAATAATGGCAAAGCTTGTTGTAGAAATGAATGCATGCGTTGGTTTCTTTAGTTGAAGTCTGTGACTAACCAGAAAATGAGCCATCAAGAGCCATTTTACAGCATTATGTCTAAAAGACGAGGGGGAAAAAACCACGAGATGTGTAAATATATCCAACATCCAGACACATTAGTCAAAACTTATTAAGAGGGAAATGGCAGTATCATATTTGCTGCATGGTGTATTGCTGCCAGTCAAATTTCCTATCACATTACAACAAGGGCTTGCCTTCTCCACTGTGAAAACATCATGAGAGTCATTTGGTCACAGGGGGCAGCGTCTTGCCTGCATTAGGAACCAGACTGGGAAATAGCCGGCTCTCCACACTATTTAAAGCCCTTATGCAGGCAGTGGTGAGGAGAACATACAGACTGCTCAGCTCAGTAGCAGCCTCACCCAAATACAGTAAGTACATCATGTCTTCAGATTTTTTTCTTTAATGTTTGAGCTTTACAGCTTATGTATGTGTGTATTTCTCTAAGACTACAGAGAGGAAAATGAAAGATTTAATGATGTTTTAGATGTTTGTGAAATATTTTACACTGTTAAACATCATTTTCAGCTGTTGTATTGTTTAAAATACCACCTGACTAAATAAATTTGATTCGTGGTTTGATTAGTAGCTGTTAATGCGCTGATTGTGAATCATATCCAACAAGTGTGCTCACTCTGCACAGCAACAACCTCCTCATTAAATATGTGCTTTATTCATTAGAGTTAATCATTTATTCAGAAAATTTATGCCCCAAGTTTTAGAGCTATTATGGATTTTACGCTCCATGAGACTATGAAAACCTTGCGTGCTGTGTGAATTTGATTTGAGTTCTTTTTGAATAAAAGTTGATTCTTAATTAGGAATTCATCTATTATTAAAGTGACTGGTTACAACAGGTTTTCGACGATAAAAACACATTATATTAAATTCTACGAGCAAATAGTTATCCCATCTGTGTGATAGTAAGCAAATAGTGCTACAATGTACTGTTGAACGGTGCAATATGAGATTAAACTATACAGGCAATTTCCTTGCACACAAAGATGTCATTGTTAAATGCAGTTATATCGCCCACTTCTTTCTGTGTTGTGGGGGAAAATGTTTACCGTTGCCCATTAGTGCACTTCCTGGACACTTGCCGTCTGCAAACAAATGAGTGACAGGCTCAATTACAAGTACCAATGACACTTATTTAACCGCAGCTGCTCGGAAATGATGGGGCGGATGACGGCGTGGGTTCATTATCAAATTCACCACTTTAGAGGAAAATAAGGCGACGCCAAATGGGTTGAACTGTAATGTGAAGTTCTATGTGGGCTGCCGGGAATGTGAAATAAGGCATGGATGACTGGTACAGTAGAGGCAATAATTGTGAGTCAATAGTTATCATTTACACTGAGGTTGAGGCTTAAATGCGAGGTTAACCCGAGTAAAGAGTACTAATAAACAGAGTTAGAATATTGATGGATTGTAATGGAATTATTTTCTCAGTTGTATCTTATTACAAGCATGGGTTGACCACAATACATTACAATCACAGGTGTTCTTCAGCAGAAATGCTGCATCAGTGAAACCTATAACAATAGTCTATTTTTCTTTGTACATTCTTACTGTGTGTTATAATTAAGTCCTTGAAAGTCTTCTCAAGCAGAGACCACGTGTTCTCATTAAAGCTACACTTTTACTCTGATTCCTCTTCTGTAGTCACTGGTTAGAACAATCCATTGCTAATATGCAGAAGAGAAACCTGAAGAGAAGTGAATTAAACTGATTGCTTTGGTGAACACAGCTCACTGAGCCGACAGTTAATTATTAAACTCTCATCTGGAGAGAGTCCTTCTGCTTGTCTTAAAGGAGCCAGCAGTGGAGAAGTTCTTGTTAGATTCTGTTTTCAGAGGCACTGATCCATGTGCTATTGCTAAAATATTTGCAGGAAGTTGTTACTGCAGACAAATGTGCTGTAAATGAAGTGAGTAACAGAAGTGAAATATTTCCGCGAAATAATTTCCATGCACACAAGGTAAGACTGGGCTGCTGTTTTGACCTGAAAAACGGCTTCAGTATACATCAAATGAGTGCTATAGCAATAGGTCAAGGGGAATTCCAGTGAAAATTCTTCATAGTAATTTCCCCACCAAAAATGTCATTTGTTGTTTGGCCTTTCGATGTTGCTGAGGGCCTCATGCAATACAATTACAAGGTCTTTCTCAATCTCGCACACCCAGGATCACGCAAGGACACCTGGGACATACTCAAACAAGCTGCCCCCCAGCTGTGAAGAACATAATTGCTTTCTTCAACTGAAGGGCTTCAACCTCCAAACACTCAGCGGATCTGAATGCCCTTCCGGGTAAAGACAAAGTCATCTGTGCCCATGTGCCCTCATGGCAATAGAAGCCTATGGCTTAAGGCGTTATCTGCCCTCTCAGTCATATAACATTCTATGTTCTTCCAGCTTGTTAAGCAGGCTTTATACTGTATACTCACTTATATAACCTGATTGAAACTATGGTGGATTTATTTTCTGTTTTGGCATCTTGCTGTTGCCAGCATACTGATATGTGTGAATGGGGTTGTGTCTAAACACTTGTCATCGCTGTCACCGTTGACATGAGCTTGTCTCCACAGAGCGTTAAGTGATGAACTTCAGCAGGGATGTGGCCCGACAAACCAGTTGTTATACTTATGTGATAGAGGATGAGGATCCAGCCCTGGCGAAGGCTAATGTATTTGAGGTGAGGAAAAAAAAATCTGCAGAGAAAATGGAAATTTACAAATTGATGGACAAACGAACTGTTTTACAACAGGAGTGTTTATCTCACAACCCATCGTAGAACCTAACTTTGTGTAAGTCATTATGAAGAGGTGAACATTTCCACCTTGAAAATGCAGTGTACCAATGACAGTTTCAAAGTGTTTAGACATATTTAGACTTCTGGGGTTTTGTGTGCATCTAACCTCACTAATTAATCCTTGGTGGGACTTTCTGTATCATTATTCTCCATTAGAATCAGCATTCAAACGTACATGGTTGAATTACTCCAATATTTAAACAGAAAACTTATTATATATATATATATATGTAGAAGTCTGGTTTATTGATTGATTGAAGAGAGGTGGGGACTTCATAAATCTATGCATCGTAGGGGAAGCAGTGGTGCAAAGGTACATTTAACTAATTTAAGTTAGGAAGAGATTATTTATATTGAAAATACATCTAAATAAGCAACTTAAAAACACTGATACGAGTTTCAAGGAATTAAACATTTAAGAAGGAGTTTAAATACAAACAGAAGTTTAGCTCGTTATGTCCAGAGGAAATAGCTGCTATGTCATATTTCAGTGATTGAATCAGAAACCTCACCAGGGAAGCGGGTAATATTTTTACTGCATCGTACTCTTTGGTGAAATCTGCTACAAATAATTTGGAAAGTCTACGTGGAAGGACATTTTCTCTTCTTTTCTCTTCCATTGTACAACATTACCATGTAGTTGGCTGAGAGGGGTGACCTGGCTCTCCTGGACAACCTCGTGAGGAAGAGCCCAGAGGTCCTGAGTGAGAAAGATGAATGTGGAGCCAGTCCCCTTCATCATGCCGCCGCAGGGGGCCACGTCACCCTCATCCAATTCATCATCGCTGTCATCGACTCACAGGGTAAGCATGCCTCAGTCATTGATCATAAGATGCACTGTAGCGTGTGAATCACCATAAATTCACCTGTAAGTTACTGTATGGAACAGTGTGATCCATTTTTACATATGGCATCTGGTACAAATAAGAGATGTTTTTGCGTATTTGAATTTGCGTGTAAGTGTATTTGCATGTGTTTTTTTTCCACGTGTCATCTCTCAGAGCTGAACAGCTGTGATGAGGACGGCAATACAGCCCTACACTGGGCAGTGGAGAGGAACAAGGCAGAGAGCTGCAGGGCTCTACTGGACCTGGGGGTTGACCCCAACATCCTCAACAAGGCCCTCATGTCCCCTCTGCATCTGGCTGTCAGCCGCGGACACAACGACCTGGTGGGGGTGAGGAGGCTCAACGTACCCCGCTGACGTAACAATTTATAGGAAGCGTGTTTGCACAGTCAGGCAGAAGCACAGACTTTTTTTTTAATAGCTAATACTTTTAAAAATATAATTGGATTGGTATGTTCAGTTCTTCAAAAATGATGAGTCAGTGTTTTGTGTTGGGATGATGTCGCTCCTGTTTTTCATATTTTACATTTTACATCTAAAAACTTATCACATACTAAAAATTAACACTAAAAACGAAGTGAGAAGCATTGTTCCACATACAGGCAGTAGGCCAGACCTGTGATCTGTTCCTGTGTCATTGATCTGCCAACATTTATGCGATGTAAATAAAGCATTTATCTTTACTTCTTTTGTATCACATAAACTTTGAGCAGCCATGGCATGCTAAAGTCAACTGACAAGTGTTTACATATCTGACTCAACAGTCTGCTCTGAAAGACCTTGTCATGCCATTGCCACGGCATTTGGCTCTTGTCCACAAACTGACAAAGGACGCGTGCATATAGGTAGAAGGGTAAATGAATATGGACTGGATGGAGCTCACTGTTTTTGTCTTTGCTCCCTCCAGTTGCTGTTGTCCTACAACACCACAGACTGTAATCTGCAGGGAGACCTTGAGAACACCCCGCTGATACTTGCCTGCTCCATCAATAACTGTGAGGCTCTCAGAATTTTGGTATGTACGAAGCTTTCGGCCGCACTGTGTACCTGCACCCACCTGTAAAAGAAAGCTGTCCATCTTCACACAACACATTGTGTTTCCTCAACTGCAACTCTGTCTCTGACACAGCATTGTCTTTTGTTTGTCTTTGTCTCCGATCCATTCTCCTGTCCGTCAAAGATAAAGCATGGAGCGAAGCTCTGCAGACGAAACAAGCTCGGCCATTACCCCATACACGCTGCGGCTTTCGCAGGCGCAAAGAAATCCATGGAAGTGATTCTGAAGGAAGGTATGACAAAGGGAATGATCCATCATCAGAAATTGAAAGTGCTGACAACATTGAAAATATTTTTCATGGCCAAGCAGCACATTAAGCTGATAGATAACAAGACAGTTCACCTCAGCCCCCGAGAGATATTTTGCTGGAAAATGCCCGTGCTTCTTTGTACATAGGCCAGATGCTGCAGCCTGACAGTGTGTTTATCCACAGTGGGAGGTCTGCTTGGTAAATCTCGTTTTTGTTGGAGAGAGTTGAGTCAGTGCACAAAATATTTATGTTTTTTTTTCTGTGATTGCTTAGCCAGAGAATTAATGGGCATTCACATACTTGTGCTGTTTGGATTTTTACACAAACAGCCCACCTTGATTGGACTAAATTACTTCTTACTTCTTTCCACTGAAAAACAAAACAAAAATAATTTAGGGATAAAGAAGGATGAAGGAAACTGCCATGAGCTATCCATCCATCCATCCATCCATCCATCCATCCATCCGTTATTTATACACCACTTAATCACTTAATCTTCACTAGGGTTGTGGGGGACTGGAGTCTATCCCAGCTGACTTAGGGCGAAGGCCGGGGACATCCTGGACAGGTCACCAGTCTATCACAGGGCTGCCATTATGGGCTTCATAAGTATATTATTTGATATTAAGAAACAGTTTATTTCATTATCTACTTGCAGGAGAAGAGTTCGGCCACATTTGTGCGTCCCACATCAACTATTTAGACAAGTCCAATAGCAGTCCCCTCCATCTGGCTGTCCGTGGCGGTAATATTGAGACAATCCGTCTCTGCATTGCGACTGGGGCCAAAGTTGACCAGCAACAGGTACTTAAACAACAAACATGCACTTTTCTACACTGGTTGAACACCTTCATAAATCTAGACTTTTCAAAAAAACATTAAAATGTCTGTCAGGAAGGGCAGACACTCATTTGCTTTTCACCACTGTTTTCCCTACCACTTGGCATGACACAAACAGACTGTCATGGGAACTACTGGTTACAAATATTGTGATCCTTCTTCCATCTGTCCACTGCATGCTCTGTCCGATTTGCATTGTTTTCAAATGTAAATCTTATTTGCCTACACCTGTAAAGCATTTCCCTGGCAAAGGGTCCTGGTCTTTGTACTGTTAGAGCATGTCATTCTTATCACCCCCATCTGGGAGTGATCGTTATATCTAGCCTTGGGCCAGTGGCCAGAGCTACAGCAGGAATAGTGAGTACAGTAATAGCTTCGGTTGCCTAAATTGATACAAATTACCTCCACTTACACTGTGGTGCTGAGTGGAGCGATCACTGGCCTCCTCCTGCCAGTCCTGGTTATCTCATTAAAGGCTTGTGTTACAGCCCCCAGTGTTCAGCCAACAAGCCTGGAAGATACTTTGCTAATGTTTCACTGGGGAAGCCTACAATATGTATGTGTGCAAGTGAGTACACATGATAGCTTGTGTGCATACTAATTCCTGCATGTGTGCTTATTGTTCTGTGTTTATATCGCGCCCAGTTTTCTATCACTCCCTGCAGAGTGTCTGTATGGAGCAGATGTAACCATGTTTGACAAGCTTGTGAATATGTATTGTAGTTATTCATTATTCATCATTTATAATGCATCCATGTTTGTTGCGGTCCAGAATGACAAGTCTACACCGCTTCATTTGGCCTGCACCCAGGGTGCTATGGAGGTAGTCAAATTGATGCTCTCCTCCGTTGACCAAGTGGAAGACATCATCAACCTAACTGATGGGGCGTTTCAGACGCCTCTACACAGGTGGGTTTCCCCTTTCCTTGCACCCTGACGCTGAAAGTAGTTTTCTAAAAATGTCGATTACATAACCTCCATTACTGTGTGTTAATAGTGCCGCTGCATGCGGTGGCATCGGTTTCAAAATAATGGGAATATGACAGTATAGCTCCATAATGGCCTCTTGTCTGCAATCCACCCGTTTCATTTCATATTATGCGTACAGTTAAATGACGGTTTCAGCTGTGAGTTGGAACTTGGAGGACCAGTTTGACATGATAGCAAATGTTTTCTTGTTTAGAATTGGACCAATACTATGGGGGGTTCTTATTGGTGGGGGACTATTTCTAGGTTGCATGCAGGGACTAAATCTTTTCATGCTAAGCTCAACATGTGCTGACAGTAGCTTTATGTTTGTTGTTGGTAGTGTGTATGAGGGTCGTATCGCTCACCTCTCAGAAACCAAATAAGAGCATCTCCCTACAAATATAAAACCACTGGCTAGTTTCACAACATCAAGGGCAAATGCTAAATCTGCTGAAGGCTGCCAGTGATTCTACAGCAGGAAATGCAAGTCATGCTGATACTGAGAATTCTCTAAACAGTCACCTTCCACGTCTGTGCCGAATCTTTGCAGTTTAGATAAATAGTTGTTGCTTGATAGACTGATGCCTTTACAAAAACTGCACGTTGTTGTTTTACCTAATGTGCTCCAAAGAAGGTCAAGATCACTGTGGGTGAGGGCCTTACACATGCTATCAATTTGCGTTTTAAGGATTTCTACAAACACGGGGGTTTTCGCATTAGTCTGCACTCGACTAACTATGGAAAGCGATTTCACCATGCACAATGTATCTTTCAGGAACTTACTGACAAGCTGCTTGTCTGTATACCATCTCTGAAACATGCAACATTTGTTTTATTGGTCAAGTATGTTTTTTATTACTCCTCAGTCTGTCTAATTTGTTTCCATACTTGCCTCCTCTCTGCTTTGTGTAAACACAGCCTGCAGTTCAGCTGAATAGACGGCAAACCTCCGTTGCATGACTGTTGCTCACAGCTGAATCACTCATGACTCATGAGAGTGCAGGATTATTATTTTTTTTTTTTACCAGATTTGCTTGCTGTAAACAGTTTATTTCAGGCAGATTTTAAAGGAGACATACAGAATAAAGCCATATTTAGTACATGTTACAGTTTTAAACTTAGATTTGGTTGATTTCTTCAGATGGAGCCACATGTCACACCTGATTCAGTCAAGGGACATAAGAGACAGTCTGATGAATCTTCCTGTTTTTACAACTTCTGGCTGCAATAAACAGTGTAATCAAGCATTTTTTTAAGAAAATGGAATTACTTTTTACGTCGGTTGCACTAACATTCAGAAAACCAGAACTTAGAAAATGGATCAGTTCTTTTCAGTGGCAGGGCTTTTCTATCGAGTTCTAAGTTTGTGACTTTTGGAGTGCAAATTTGGTAGTTGACAAAATCCAAACCAAACCATCCTGACAGTGCTGACCTTTGAGAGAACAGAGACAGACTTTCAGATTCCAAATGGAGCAAGTTATTATATTAACTGTATCACTCTCCACTGAGGACAAACTACTGATAGGAGTGTATTATACAAATATGCTCCCATGACTTACCGTAGTGACTGAGAGCATAAAAACTCTACATTTCTACCATCAGTGTGTTTAGAAATACATTTCATAGCTAAAATTTCCATCTTAATTAGTTATTTTATCAGTGTTTCGGTTAAACCTGTCGTAGACATAACAGCCTGAAATATACACCACTACAATTATATAGACGTTTAATATTTGCAGTTGCTATCTCAACTGTTTGCTTGTGCTGAGTAAAGATCCATTTATTCTATTAACACTACATCACTGTGGTAAACAAGAGGAATAGATATAAAAAGAGATATACAGCAGAACAGCGGTCCTTAATTGGATGCAATAATGATGATATAATTACATAATAAAGATATGCATCCTGCATAGATTTTATCTGCAAGCTATTTGTGTTGGCACAGACGGCATCAGAGTAAAGAACAAAGGTCTGTGCTCTATATTTTCATTCTTATTGAGATACCAACGCCATAATGTGCTGTAAAATACCCACATTAATCTAACAGCTAGTCTACCATCACACTCATGACCTCTTAAACACAACAGCTATGCTCCCTTTTTTTTCCCAGACATAGGGGTTTGCAGATTTCTAAATAATCAAGTATCTTTGGACTATGATTCAGTTGTGGAAACATCCACTCTCGTCTCGCTCTTGATACAGAATATCAGGTATTAGTCATTAAAAGTACGTCATGTAAGGGAAGCCTTACAATCAGATCAAGATAAAACGTGCAAGCGCTGAAAATCTGGTTAGATCATGCTGTGACAAAGCAGAATTAGAATGAAGTTGTTCTTTTTTTGACACGCGATTAAGACCTTGACTCACAAAGTCATGTGCGTTACAACTGGTTTACAACAACTGTGTTTACCTTTCCAGGGCTACAATATTTGACCACACAGAGCTGGCGGAGTACCTAATTTCTTTGGTAAATATGGCACACAAATACACACGCTACACAGCTGTTAAACACAGAACATATCAGAGTTCAACATCAGAGACTGGGATATTAATCTCCTGCTTGTAAGACAGAGAAACCACACTTTTTTTTTTTTTTTACCCCCAACCCTGTTGTAAATACACTAAGAAACTTAATGGGCAAATCAACAACATTTGCATGTCTTTAATAGAATCTACCGCTTTACTCCAAATGATCTCATTGCCACCATTAAACAGTGTTTGCAATTTTAAATACATTACTTGGCTGAATAAATGTTAAAGGTGCTGCCCGTTGTTTGTGGACCATCTGTCACCATCTGTTGCTCTTAGATTGTTGTAGCAGAACTGTGTTGCTAGGAGGAAGGTGGAGTCAAGTTTATGTTTTTTATCAATTCATTCTGTTAGCAAACAGCAGAACAGGAAATAAACCTCAGTGCCTCTATCTCTGAAATTGTAAATTGGCGGTACATTGGGAGCGACATTACCTGGCAGCCACCAGCGGAGTCTCCGGCTCGACTCCCAGCTGGCCGGATGGATTATTTACTGCGCGTCATTTCCCTCCACTGTCACCATCAATTAAAATACCATGAACATAATGCTGCAATCAACTGTTTACTTTACCGAACAGGACACATGTTTTAACAATGTGCATTTTTAAGCACAAGTAACTCACTTTTTGTCAAGCCCCATTTGCTTAGTTTGCTGTTCCTATCCCTGTCCAATGTCTTGCATGACACAAGTGCATACATCTATGTTTAAACCATTTCAGACGGAGGTGTACAGTTTCTCATTTCAAGTCTGTTTTATCAGCAAAACTGATGGTTAACACTGCAAGGTTTGATTTGGTTCCTCGTCAGTCATTGATTAAAGTCCTGAATCTCATCTCAGTGTATCAAAGTTTTTTTTTTTGTTTTTTTTTTGTTTTTTTTTTATGAAAATCGTCCCCTCCTGCCTTAAAATGGCTCAGAGGTAATGTTACATTGTCGCCTGCTTCAGACTGTGTAGATCTACAAAGTCCCTGCCCCTCCCTCCATCACTTGCTACAGCCTGAGCACACCAGCTCACCTACGACTCTGCTCAAACACCATAAAACTACACTATTACTCTGTTATAAAGCTGGCGAGAACCCTGATGACACACGTTAACACAGCCCTTCTCCCCAAAATTCCAATCTTATACAACTAAACTGTATTCTCATTTACATGTTGAAACATACATATTTTCTTAGTGAAATGTAAAACTGTGACACAGAAAGTCTTCAAGTTTGAAACAGCAACAAAGTCTGCACAAGGGGGTAGGAAATGGACATATGTCTGCAAAAGGACTCTCATCCAGGGGACTGGGGTTTGCGTCACTGTTCACTTGCTGTTTGGTTAAGTTTGGGCACCGAAGCTGCATGGTTAGATTTAGAAAAATGTCATACTGTGATTAACACTTTCACAAATATTCCTACAAATCAGAAGCTTGGTAAGGTTTAGGCACAAGAATTACCTGAATAGATTTCAGAAAATAGCACAGTTTTGGTTAAAATACAACACTTTCATAACATCTTTGAAGCTCCACTTCCAATTTCTGGATTACGAGGCTGACAACTCCTGCCTGATCTAAAATATGAATGGTTGGCAACAGTAAGGCAGTGGGATAAATGGCAAAGATATGTTGATTAGAAACATATTTGTGATACATCACAATCAAAAATAATCCTGCAGAGAATATACTTCCCTTAAAACATACTTGGAAATGCAGTGTAGTTGTATAGTAATGCAATTTTGGGAGGGACATGGCTGGTTATCAAGGTAGAAAATTTGATATTCATTAGAGGAGGTCTTTAAGCTTTGTATTTTAGATAAAAACAGTGTTCATGGACGATAAAAGCTGACTCTTTTAAAAACAAAAAGGAAATTTAGCTTTAAATGTGCTTTTAATAGCTACATAATGTGGAACTAAACCTGCATGTTCCAAAATGATAATTGTGTTTTCTCCTTGCTTATGATTCATGTTAAAGCAGCTGATAAGTCCCATAGACGACTTAATGTATCGTAATCATCATAAAGAAAGTTATAAGATCAGCATGTCTATTACTTACTTACATACTTTACATGTTTTTATTTTCTATCTGATAGTTTAAAGTGTGATAGCCTTCGATCAGCTCCCACACTACCACAGTTATGAAATACTTCAGAGTATGCGCTCCTTGTGAAAGGTTTTTTAATGCAGCCTGCACCCACACAAACTAATGTAGGTAATGATATGCTCCTTTGCCTTGGGAGTCCACTCGCTTACTACTGCTGGTATTAACCACGCCAGCTTACATAAGAGCATTCTTTAATCAGTCCCACTTTGGCTGTAAGACATCATCTATGAGTGTATTGCTCAAGAGTATTTTTGCACTTTCAAATTTTCATTTTATTTTGAATTCTGTGCAAACTTACCCCCCATGCTTTGCATACTGGTTCAGCACTCATAGATCCTGATAGACCTGCGGTGCAAAGTCAAGGTTGTAAAGCTATAATTGGACTAGTCGAGGTTAGCAGAGGTTTGAAATACTACCAAAATCAGATTTTTAATCATTGCCAATTTTCTCCACAATGCTTTTATTTGCTTTCCTAAATCCCAGCAATGTGTGTTAAAATCTATGAGGCAACGTTAAGGCTTCAATGCATTCTCTTCTCAGGGTGCTGACCTAAACAGCATCGATTGCAAAGGAAACTCTCCCTTGCTTCTGGCTACGAGCTGTAGCGCATGGAAAACCGTGGCTCTGCTGCTGTCAAAAGGTGAGCTACAGTGCCGCGCTCCACCAGCAGCAGTGCTCGCATAATTTGTAATTTGATGGCTTGTAATGCGGGTCCCGAACACGTGCGAATATGTTCATGTCTTTTTAGGGGCAGATGTAAATGTGACAGACAAATGCGGCTGTAACTTCCTCCACCTGGCGATTCTGCAGCCCAAGGGCCTGAAAAATCTTCCGGAAGAAGTGCTGCAGGTAGCTTCAATCAGCTTTTCAAAATGTGCTGCTTAGACAAACATGTCATGCAGCATTGGGAATCTAATTACTATGATGTCCTTGATCAATTTGCCTTGAGCCTGCATGCATTCAAGGCCAGCAGATAAAACTCATTACACTCTCATTAAGCCAGAGAGTCCCTAAGACATTGCATGATGGTACCTAAAGCTGCAACAGTGTCACAGCTTTCAAAAGGATCCATATGTAGACAGTGTATGGATGGGAACATTATTACAATGCATTATTATTTATATATTGGTGTGGATAACTGCAGCTGTTCATGAGTTTTATAATATGTGCCATTTACTTTATTTGCTCATACACATTCCCCTATGTGATGTAGATTATTATGTATGATTATAACATGCATAATGTGTCTGCTTTCAGCGTAACAGTGTAAAGGCTTTGCTGAGCTGTGAGGATAACGAGGGCTGCACCCCGCTCCACTACGCTTGCAGACTGGGCATCCATGACTCAGTGAAGAACATGCTCGGCCTTTCGGGGCAGGTCGGCCTCTCGTGCAAGTCCAAGGACAAGAAGTCTGCCCTGCATTTCGCTGCTCAGTGAGTTTGATTGGTCCCCGAGGGCAAGACTTTTCCATGCCATTGATCTAAACAATACTGATTTGACCCAGTTTTCACACAAAGTTGCTTAAACTTTGCAAAATTGTTCAGAGAAATGCGAGCACAGCGGATGACACTGACCAACGTGGGGTGGAGATTGTGTATCCGCTTTAGCTGTTTCATCTACAATGAATTTCTTAGTTTACCTCTATCATCAAGAAGGAAAAGTAGTCATAAACCTTCCCTGGCTTAAAAATGGAAGCTTCACAGACAGGTAAAGATCACAGCTTGAACACCGTTCTTCTAGTATTGAATAATGCTAATACACAGAATATAAAAGAGTACTGATCAATGAAACAGAAGAGTATAAAGATTAATCCCAAAATGGCTTCTTCAGAAGACACTGACTTATGATCTCCTGACGTAAAGCCAAGATTTTTGCAGTGCCTCCTTAACTGTGCCGCAGATGAAGGATGAACAATGTAACTGCATTTTAAAATGTTACCTCACTGTCGAGTTATTTTAATCCTGTTAGAAATTTCTGTACTCAGAAGCTTTTTGAAGATTAATTGCAGTGACATACCTATTATACAGTGACCCAAAGGTATTGTCACAAGAATAGAATTCAATTAGCGAGACACATGTGAAGAAGTGTTGCTAATAGTGTGACATGACTGACCCTTCAACATTATTTTTATTGATTTTTCTATCATGTACACCCATTTCATTAGAGCTGGAGGGCAAATGAAGGCTACACTATGATATCATACTTTAACTCTTGTAGAAACCTCGTTCTATTTCCACAGCTGGACCACTGGACAGACTTAAAGCACTGCTGACCTCCTACTTTTGTCCTGTTGCAGCTTCCAGGACCCTGAGCCATTAATGCTACCAAACACTTATGCTATTTTATGTACAGGTTCAAGCCCTGCAACAGCAGACTTCCATTTCAGAGATCAGCTGCTGATAACAGTGAAAAAAAGTTCATCTGCAATCGAATGTTTCTCTTCATCCTTTTTTTCTTCTTTAAGGTACGGGCGCGTCAATACTTGCCACAGATTGCTGGAGACCATTAAAGACTCTCGTCTGCTAAATGAAGGCGATGAGCGGGGCCTAACACCGCTCCATTTGGCCTCAAAAGAAGGGCACACCAAGGTGGTACAGCTGCTGCTACGCAAAGGAGCTCTCTTTCACAGGTAAACAGAAAACATGCACACAAGAATAGGCGTGTATACACACAAAAGCACAGCATGCTACTCTACGATCTGTGCACTGTTTATATTATTGTTTATTTTTATTATTTATATTCTTAGCTATTTTTCAAATCTTGCAAGGATTTCAGTTTACCATATAAAAATCTGTATGCAATGTTTATGTGTCACCAGTACCTGTTTGTTGAGGATGTGTTGTTTACAGTGATTACAAGGGCTGGACTTGCCTTCACCATGCTGCTTCTGAGGGATACACACGGACCATGGACATCCTGCTGTCAGCCAATCTCAAACTACTGGATAAAACAGATGAGGATGGGGTATAAATTACTATTCAGTTTAATGTTATCAACATTGTCAACATCAATTTATAATTCATGCACTTAAAGCAGGGGTGTCGACATCAGGTCCTCGAGGGCCGCAATCCTGCATGTTTTAGATGTGTCCTTCTTCTAACACACCTGATTCAAATGATCAGGATCGTTATCAGACTTCTGCAGAGATTGATGATGAGCTGATCATTTGAATCAGGTGTGTTGGAAGAGGGAAACATCTAAAACATGCAGGATTGCGGCCCTCGAGGACCGCAGTTCGACACCCCTGACTTAAAGCAACAGTATGTAACTTTTGCTGTCTCTGTGGCCACAAGTGGGAATTACAGGTTTCTGGTCTGTTAAAGATCCCCTCTGGTGAAGTTTTGTTAATATTTTCACCTTGAAACTGCAGCATAACAATGAAAGTCTCGACTTTCGTATAGTACAAACCTATAGCAGCAAGCCTGTCAGCTTGTGGGGTCATTATACGACTTTAAAGACAGCAATCACACAAACAGCAATTTGTTTAAAAATGTAATTTCCACATCAAACTGCCATTTCAACAAATTTCACCAACATACTGCAAAAGTTATTTTACCAGTTGAGTGAAGCAGATGCTTTCTCTTTCCATCGACATGTCTAGCTACTGGGAAAACCCCTCCCTGGTGACATTGCTTGCGTTTAAAAACTAGCCAGCAAGTGCAACAACGCAAAACGTAGTAAGCAAATTAATGCTACTTACTCTTCCTACTTATCAGCAAGAACGTCAGCTCAGCATCTGTCCTGCAGCCTTTTGTTTTGTGAAGCTCTTGCCAATGACTTAAAGTGGATCCGAGCACAGTGACAGAGCCAGAGTTTTTATAGGGGTGAGACCATTCCTCACACTGGGGTGCCACAGAAACTGATCATTTGTTTTTCTCTGTGTGGGAAAACTGGGAAAAAAAGTCATATAATCAGTTTTTTGGTCACTTACTTTTATCATGCGCCTATGTAGGTGTGACTCCCATGTAGAAGTATACCGTCAGGACATGCAATATGCTTTTTATGAAACCCTTAACTGATGTATGAGTAGCTGTGTAGGCCTCTAATGAACTTCACTATTGGTTGTTAAGTGGCTTGGACTGAGTACCCCCGAGTCCAAGAATAAGCCTCTCGCTCAATGACTCTCTTCATCCCTTTTTTCGCTTCCTCCATTAAAACATCTTTCGGCTCTTCGCTTCAGCTGTGACGTCTGCACCGAGAACACCAAACTAGCTTTTTCTTCCAGGTAGCTGAGGGACCACAGTTGGTGATGTGTGATGTAATGTTGTCAAGTGTTATGCACTGTGAGATTGTACCCACTCAGCCCAAGTTACATAACAAAAGAACAGATGTTTGGGGCTGCGGACCAGTAATGAAAGAGGTGCCATTCTTCCTTTTACAACTCAGTGTGGCATCAAAATTTTATTTAAGCTATTAATTTAAGGTAAATTATTTGCATAATGTTGACTTAATATTTTGCGGTGACACATTTTTTGCACATGTGCACACAAATATATGGTCACCACCACCAGCAGCGTGGAAGTGATACAAACATTGCTGTTTTAATGTAAAAGCAGAGAAATGTATCTCCTGTTATATATCGATATGCCAGAACACTGCACTCCACTTCGCTGCGAGAGAGGGACATGTGGCTGCAGTCCGGCTCTTGCTAATTCGGGGAGCAGACATCATCGTGAACAAGAACGACACCTCATTCCTTCATGAAGCTCTGCAAAACGGGAAAAAAGATGTGGTCAATGCTGTAATTGACAGTGAAAGGTATGTTAATCATACAAGTGCCAACTCTATGAAGAGAGATGGAAAAAAAGAAGGAATCGGTCTAAAACGGCTTTTAACTGTTAGTATAATCTATTTATTCAGGATTTTATCTTTGCCATTGATCTCCAAAATGTTGCAATTTGATTCCTTTCAGGTATTTTAATGGGTTTTAAATTGTTTGTTTAGCATTAGAGGTAGGGCACAGTCAATAAAGCAACATTTAATCCTTCAATTTATGAGAGAACAAAGTTTGATTTACAAGCTGCTTAGTGTAGAGTTTTGTTTTTGTGAGTATTTTGAGGAGTATTTAGTCGTGATTTCTGTCTCCCACAGTATATTTTTTTCAAAACTACCGTTGGGAAAGTCATTTTTAACAATATGCATATTGTAGTTGTTCTAATATTTCTTGGTGGTTGTCTTCTTCCAGGTGTGCTGAGGCTTTGAAGGTGTTCACTCCCGGCAGCAGCCAGCGATGTCCCATAGTAGACATGATTGAGTTTTTGCCTGAGACCTACAAGGTTTGCCACTGCTGAAGAAAAAACACATTAATCTGTGTACACATTCATCACAACTATTTTATCTGCATTTTTCTGTTACGCAACCTGTTTTAACTGAGCACTGGGCAATGATTTAAAGCTGCGTCGCTGTGTTTTTGCTACTATCTTCAATAGCACCTACTGGATCGCTGTGTGAGGGAATCTGATGATGACCACAACAGTCCTGAATACCATGTAATTGAGCTGAACAATGAAAACAACCCACTATTCTTAGTGCATAAAGAATGTAAAAAGAAAAATACTTAAACACGTCTTTATGTGATGTAGATTGAATATGACTTTGAGTGGCTCCAGGCTCCCATTATGGCAAAGAAGATCACTGACAAGAATTACAAGTTTCAGCCACTAGCTGCGCTCAATGTAAGTAACTTTTTTTTTTCCCTCAAATATAATGTCAGTGCAGGAGAATGCAAATATTCTGCTCCCCCCATGCTTTCTAAGTAGTCATGTTCTATTTTAGTCACGCATCACCCTCTAATGAGGCTCTGTAGACTCAAACACTCACCTCATCTGATCAGGACTTGCCCATTTATCCTCAAGGGACAGTGATGATACTTTTCTCCAGCCACTTTTCTGCAGTGACAGCAACAACTACATAGCCACGGTTTGTGGCTTTGACATGAGAGACTTTACTTTTCCTTGCACAGGTTAGTGAAGCGCAATCGTGTAACCTTGCAAAGCCACAGTGTTTACACCTGCTCATAGCTAATGACAAAAATGAAGATGACACTTTCTCAGTGCGATGTTGACGAAAAGTTCTGATCTGAGTGTGTGTCCTTGGATTCTCATTCTTGTGGCTGCCTTAAAAGGTAACAGAGTATATTCCTGCTGTCATACTACTGGCCTTCCATGTTTGCCACTAGGCAGGGAGGCATGCTGAGGTTAGCAATGTCTAGTGTGAGAAATGGAGCAGTTAAAGTTTACAACCAAATCTGTTGCTCAGGTTTGGTTGTAAACAGATAAGCAAATCTGGTGAGGTGGCTTTGAGTCAATGGGCCAACTGCTTTGTGCTGACTTCTTTGACCACAACAAAGACTCTGTCAGAATAAACCATGAGGTCAGGCTGAGGCTCACTTGCCAATAATGTCACTGTGTGTTGTCTATGGATGTTTTTCGCTCAGTATTATAAATAATACACAGATAGACCTCATTGTATAAATGCGATAGACGAAATAATAGAAACACCTATCACTATGTTGCATGACCTACTGCAACCTCCAAAATGATCAAACAGCTGCATTAACACCAAGAAACTACACACTGTAACCCTCATAAAAGTAGGATGTGCTGCACAACTATTGTATAAAAGTGCCTTAGTTTTGTTCCAAATTAACAGACAACTATGATTTGTTCAAAAGGGGTTTAATCTGCATGCAAACGTTGACCAATTTGGTAAATGGCCAAATCTACAGAGCCCTTTAAAGGCCTCTAGCAAATCACTGAACTCAAGGTACATTTTGTAATTTTTGTTTTGCAGTCATCCACATAGCAATCACCACTCCTTTTAGTAATGGCATTATATTATTGTATTATTTGATAAATCGCAAAAACAAAACCATCTTTCAACACATATCTTTCACCCAATGTTAGAAATACTAAATGGTCTATTTCTGCTTGCTGATGTCCTCCTACATTATGCGAGTGCAGATCAATAACCGGCTCATACTTCTAAATCTTTTAGACATTAGCTGTCAGGCTGTTCTTACCTGCTTGTGGAAAATGTACTATTGACTGTGGACTATTTCTCTGTTATTCTATCTGCAGGCAATGGTGCAGTACAACCGCATTGAACTCCTCAACCACCCAGTCTGCAAAAAGTATCTGGCAATGAAGTGGTGTGTATTCATCCCTGAGAGTAACATTTCTCATTCTCACATAGAATTGCTGATCTGATTAGAAGAAGAACGATTCACTCTGCTGCAAAATGCCAGTGAATGACTTACTTAGAATGTTAGCCCTGACTGTCTTTTTCTTTATTCGCAGGGTTGCATATGGGAGCACGGCTCATGTTCTCAACATGTTCTTGTACCTGTTAGGGCTAATGCCCTTAACTCACCTGATAGTGACTTTAAGGCCCTCTATGAACACCACTGAAACGGGCGGACACGACATCATCATGGTGCCAGTATCTTTCACCCAGGTACGAAGGAGAGGTCTGATCAGTATCAAAGATGTTAAAGCTCTATGGATGTCTAATTTATGTAATTACGTAATTAATAATCAGTCCAATAGTGAAACCACCTAATATTCTGTAGCTTCCACTTTGTGTTGCCATAAAAGTTCTGAGACAGAAGCTCTAGGAGCATCCTGTGGTGTCCAGCACTGGGATGTAGTGGATCCTTTGGGTCTGGTGGGTTGTTGGGTGGTATTTTTTCTAGCACATCTCTTGGATGTTTGACCAGGTTGGGATCTGGGGAATTTGGAGGCAGCGTCAAAGCTTTAGTCTGATGTTATACTTTCCACGAGTATGTGAGGGTCCACAACTCACCAAGTCCACATGGTAACTATGTTACAAGGGTGTGGCGTACTTTCCCAATGGACTCCCATGGGCAAGGAAAGTGTATAATTGTAACAACTGCATGTCCGCATCAGTTGTACTTGGTATGGAGTTGGATACATTCTCAGTAGGTTGTATCTACGTTTTTTTTTGCACACATTACTGCTGAGCTTACGTATTATCCGTACGGACATGAATTTTGGGCTGAACATGTGCGGAATGATCCAAGCAGACGCTCACGAATTTGGGGAGATGACAAAAATTTGCGGAACATTAGCAGATCCAAGGGTACTCACAAGCATAGAAAGTATAACACTTGTCTTGGACTCTTTTTTTGTGTTCCTACAGTTGTTCATGCACAGTTTTTGCAGTGTGGGAGAGCACATTGTCTTGCTGGGAGGGGTGGCTTGGTCTTCAACTGGGTTAATATTGTTTAGGATGGTGGTATGGGTGAAAATCCATGTCAAGACCCAAGGTTTCCTGTTAGAACATTGTATTGCATCAAGATAATCAGTGTCAAACATTTCACCTGTAAGTGGTTTTATTGCTGTGACAAATCGTGTGACTTACCATAACAGATGGTGATCATTTTTTGTGATGCACTCTCACTGAATAACATAAATCTCAACGTTGCTCTTCATTTCACAGCAAAGTCTGTTCATGAGCTTTTGCATGGTGATGGTCGTGATTATGAACATCTACTCAATAGTGAAGGAAGTGGTGCAGATTACACAGCAGGTACAGTGACTGTTACACAAGTGTCATTACCTCATATAAAACATGTGTCCATAAATCTGTTCAGCACCAGGCCTGTGTGGACACATTACCAATCAGGTGTGATGGATGAGTGTCCTCTGATTTAGATTAACAGGATCACTGTAAGGCCGCAGTCGGTGTCACCTCTACACTTTAGTTATACATCACATTACATTTTAAGTAATACACAGTTAAAATAGTGTTGTGCATGGTAGTTTTTAAGCTAAATTCTGTACTGACCACTCAGGCAAGGAAAATTTTTGGAACAATTGTCAAATATCTAGGTCGTTTGTCTAATTATGCTATTTTGTATTTGCTGATTTTTTCTTTTCCTGTTACTTTAAAGCGCTGGAGTTACTTCAGGGATTATTCCAACCAATGTGACTGGATTTCAGCCGTCTTCTCCCTTCTGTTCATAATCCCTGTCATGTTCAATTCAGAGGGCTCATTACACTGGCAAGCAGGTGCAATAGCAGTTTTAAACTCCTGGGTTGGATTTCTCCTTTATCTCCAGAGGTGCTATTCATTTGGACCTAATTTCTCTATTTCAGTGTGTTTTTCATGGTGTTCAGACCACTGACTATTCTGTTCTCCTGTTTTCTCAGGTTTGAAGGTGTTGGCATCTACGTTGTGATGTTTGGGGAGATCATGAGGACATTGATCCGTGTTGTTATGCTGTTCTTCTACCTGATGTTAGCATTCAGTTTGGCATTCCATGCCCTGATGCTCAATCAGGTAGGAGAAGAATGCATTAATCTAAATAAGCATAAATGTCTCAAGCTCCTTTCACATTGTCCTGTGGGAAGATTACAGGACCGTGTGGTGATCGACAAGACTTGATCCTCTTTGGAGTATAATTACACTCATTCATCAGTTTTCAAAACAATCTCAGGAACATTTTAAACCTAGTGTTTGAAGAAAAGTAATATGTTTACCAGAGTCCTCGTCCTATTGGTACCATGAATTCCCATTTCATCAGTGCATCTTAACATACTGTATAGTGCTTTGGATCGAAGAGACCCCACTCTAATGGGTTTAAAACATTTGTTAAACATGTTTTGTCCCTACTGCAAGCAAACCCTGAAAGCCATTTGCACTGAAAAGAATGCCCAATCAAATTTAAAGTTAAAAAACATTTTGGATATGCACTTTCTTTTGCATTAAATTAAGCAAATCTGGTGTTTGGTGATCCTCGCTGTTTGAAAATAATGATAGACAAACTCTCTCTATTGTCACCCATAGGTTTCCTTAACAGCAGTTTTGAGGTTCAAGGCTCTGGCCATCACCATTGTAGCAGTATCTGATTCTGCCTAACTCCACCATCTTTTAAAGCAGCAACAGTCCAATTATGCATACTTTTAAGCCTCAATACAATATAAATGAGTGAGTTATTTAAAAAAATAAAATAAAAAAAACCCTTCTAACAGTTATAATGAACAAGGAAAATAGTAATAGATCTAAAATTATGTAATAGAACTGTATCAGCCTGTAAACATGTTTGTTTCTGCTGTAAAGTTGGGCATTTTAACATCAGCAACCATAAGTATTAACTTACCTTTGGAGGCAGCCTCAAGTGGCAATTTAAAGAACTGCAGCTTTTGGCACTACACTTCATATATATTTTTTATTTCTATAGTACTTTTCATACAAACAGAAATGCAACACAAAGTGCTTTACAGATAACAAATAAAATTACAATAAAACTTTACAAACAACGTTATTAGAGTGGGTGTACAGTCTTCTTAGGGAGACCAAATAGGAGAGCATTACAGTGGGCAATCAGCATGTAGTAAAAGCATGTATTAGTGTCTCTGCATTTGTTTTCAAGAGTACTGGCCCAGTCTAGCAATATGTTTTAGATGATAAAAAGCCATCTTGGTAATATTTTTAATGTGGTGCTCATAATTGATTGCAGAGTCCAAGATAACTGCAAGATTGTTTACTTGTTGGCATGGTTTTAAGGCCAGAACTTATAGTTGTAAACTGAGCTTGTCTCTCTGAGCTTCAGTTCCAATGACCAGTACTTCAGTTTTGTCCTGGTTGAGCTGTAAAAAGTTATTTGAATTTAATGTCTAAAATACAATTTAAAATGGCCTCAGTTGGCCTGGGGTCATCAGGAGACATGGCGATGTACAACTGTGTGTCATCAGCATAACTATGGAAACTGATGCCGTATCTCCTGATGACATTTCCAAGGGATAACATACAGCGCCCTACATAATTATTGGCAGCCCTGGTTAAGATGTGTTCTTTAGCTTCTAGTAAATTCTGTTTTTTTTTCTAAATAATATAGGACCACAATGAAAAAAAGGAGGAAAATTCAACCTTTAATTCAAGTGCATTTATTCAGTGTGAAAAAAATCCCACATTAAAAAATAATTCTTTAAGATCAAATCATGTATGCCACAATTATTAGCACCCTTAATGTTAATACTTTTTACAACCCCCTTTTGCCTACAATTCATTTGAGTTGAGTTGAGTTGAAAGTTACATTTTTCTACAATATTCAGTGTGAGAGTGTGCTTCTGCAATAAAAATTGAATTTATTTTAAGGCTTTTAACACATCTTAACCAGGGGTGCCAATCATTATGGAGGGTGCTGTATATAGATTAAAAAGTGTTGGACCTAAAATTGAACTCTGAGGAACACCACAGTTCATTTTATGGCTCTTAGATGAGGAATCTTCAGTGCTTACTAAAAGCTCTCCATCAATCAGTTAGGATTTAAATCAGTTAAAAACACAACCAGTGTGTCATCTTTTTTTTTTTTTTCTGCCACGGTCGTTGGCATGTGATGATCCCTAAGCTTGAGGTTGACTTTTCTGATCTGGAGTGAAATGTTTTACCAACTTGGAGACGAATTGCCATGAAATTGTTACACATAGTCATGGTCCCCATAGGATGAATATCATTGACTTGGAAAAGGTAAACCTCTGACTTTTCTTCTGCTACTACAGATTAAGGCTTATACTTGTCCAATGAAGTACCTCAAAATCCGTTACATTGAATGGGACAAAGTTCAGTATAGACAGTCGCGGTCCCCAGAGGATGTAATGTAGTGACTTTAGTGATCGTCTGACTTTACACTTAAGATCAGGACAAAATTTCAGTACCTTATATCAATAATATCAACTTCACCCTTTGTTGTACTTGTACTGCGATTTAAGGCATTTTAATATCAATGCTAGACCTATGTATGTTATATAATAACACATATTTGTATAACTCTTTTACTAACCTTCATTTACACATTGGTATTCTTTTTAGAGAGAGTTCGAGAGCGTCCCACTCTCAGTGATGCAAACTTTTGTGATGATGGTTGGAGAACTGAACTACCAGAATAACTTCCTGGATGCATATCTGAACCATGAACTCCCTTTTGGTCCCCTGACATACTTCTTCTTTGTGGGCTTTGTTCTGCTCATGCCAATCCTACTGGTGAACTTGATGGTAAGCAGAGCAATGGACCGTCTCCATGGAGCTACATTTTCAAGCAGTTGTAGCCATACATTCGTAATATATTAGGGAAAGCTGTTTCATTGCTTTTACAACATCGTCATAGGCTCCTTTTGGTATATACTTGACAAAAATGCTAATATTTAGTGTGCGCTAACCTTTTGTCTTTTGATTGGATGGTAGATTGGTTTAGCAGTTGGAGACATTGCTGAAGTTCAAAGAAATGCTGCCCTAAAACGAATAGCCATGCAGGTATGTAAGGAACCAGCTTGTCTGTGCCTAAAGCATTGTTTTAAAAATGCATCACATCTTTTATCCTCCTCACTGTGTGTTTGCCCTGTCCACCAGACAAGCACAAAGGATCTAAAACACAAGCACAATAGAACACACTATGGTGTTTTATACATGGAATACAGACATCTTACACCATTATTTGCATGAGATTATATATTGAAGGTCATTACTTTAAAATACATAGCAAAACCAGATATGTGTTTATGACTAATTAGGTCCAATACAAATTAGCAATAAGGCAACATTGTTGTTAGAAGTGACGAATGCGACTGGAGCCCTTAAGAATATAATTAATAATAGTCTCTTTTAGCCTAAGAATGTATGGTTTTGCTCTTACCAAAGCCTCTCAGAGGAAAATTACTCTCCATTCACTGAACCTCAGCCTCAGCCTGAACAACTGACTTTCTGATCTTAGATTGACCTCCATACCGCTCTGGAAGACAAGCTCCCTTACTGGTTTATGAAACGAGTGGACAAACCCTCCGTCACCACCTACCCCAACCGCAAATGCTCCAGGGTATGATCAGTGTTTGCCATAAACAGATACTGTACTTTTTTTTTTTTTTTATAGCCTGCATTAGGTGAGTATTTCCTCTTCATTAATCCCGTCCACTGTTGATTGCAGCGCTTCCTCAAGGTGATATTCTTTGGTGAAGAGGAAACAAATGAAGTCTGGAATCGTCTGCAGTCCAAATCAAAGAGCTGCACTGTGATAGAGACGGAGCTCAGAAAGCAGAAGCAAAGGTGAAGCATGCAAACGTACACATATGAATAACATAAGGGTCAGTTTTCTATTTCCTAGAATCATCAAAGTGTGCAGGCTTATTACTGCAAGGATGAAAAGTAAATGATTTGGATTTAATACTGCAAATACAAGGAAATAGGGTGCAACAACTTTAAGTGGGCTCATGCATGCCTGTGCATAAACAATGTAGAAGTGGAAAGCAGTGTAGTAATTGTTTTTGATGCATGAGTGACCCCTAGTGGTGACTCCTTGTATCAATTTGTATAGTAAGCGCATTATGTGTCTCGGTGTCATGATGTTCCAAAGGGCTGATTTTCAATGAGGTATTTCACTGAACTGTTGTTTTCTTCTGCAGAATGAAGGAGATGTCCAGCATCCTGGAGAAGCAGCACGGCCTCCTGAAGCTCATCATCCAGAAGATGGAGATCACGTCCGAGGCCGACGAGTACGACGGCCCTGTGACCATCCGGGGCACCATGTGGCCCACTCTGAGTCATGTGAAACCAAGAGGACGGAGCACGTCTCGCTGGGTGCCGCTGATGAAGGCCATCGAGTCCAAACGCAAATGAAGAGGACTTAAAGAAAACGTAGCTACAACTACTGCACAGGGAATTGTCACAGCCTTAAACAGTCATGTGTGATATAAAATAGGTGCATCTTAAGTGTTGAATATAGAGGATAGTTGCATATTGAATGTAAAACTGTGATCTTTGTGGTGTTATTGTAATTTTTTCCACTGTCGACTGACACGGTAGCATTATTAAGTTGCACTAATGACCTGTGGATAAATGAATATCATTCTGTGGTATGTATTCAGTGTTGCCATACCTCTATTACAAACACAATTGTTGTTTCTGTAGTACTGTAATGTGTCTTTATGGCCAGTGCATGCTCTTTTATATTCCAGATAAGATGTTTCAGCTTCCTATTTGTCTCAACCCATAACATCATTTTAAAGTTTTAACCAAAAGATAAAGGAATGGTTTTGTTGCAGTCATTGAATCTATCAATTTTCATCAATTTCCTGTTTGTTGGTTGAGATCACTAATGCAGAATCTACAGCTAAAATACGAGCAGAGAGGAAATTTCCCATGTGGGGATGAATCACATGTCAAGTCCAACTTGGATTTGTAAGAAAAACTAATTGCAGAATTTGAAGATACTGTTGATGACTGTTTTAATTCCCTTATCACCCACCTTAGCCAGACTTCCCTGGAACAAATTGCTACTGCCAAGCGTTTTACAAAGTCCTCTAAAAGGTTTAATCTAACACCAAATTTGGTTTCTTTGCAGTGGCTTCCCATCCAGTTCAGTATCCAGTTGGATGTTTTCCTGATCATGTTTAAAACCTTTCATGTCGGCTTTCCACTTTAATTAAAGAGCGACTGCAGTTTACAACAGTTTTTTTTTTTTTAGTATCTTATGGTGTTTTACACTTTTTTAAAAGTAGCTTTCTTCTGTCTGTGTATTTTCTTTCTGTCTAAAATGTGGCTTCATGTTTTATTTGCTTTTTTTGCCTGAATTGTAAAGCACTCAGTCATACATGCTCTCGTCAGATGGCGAATGAAAAAACCTACTTTATCAGTGGCATTTACATTTAGTTGTAGACGTGAATGTGTGAAAATCTGATTATGTAACACAGATGAACCATTGGGCACGGTTCAATGCATGATACGACAATAAAAATTCAAAAGCTTCACAGTGGTTGTTTGATTTTTGCTCCCGGTTTTTTTTTCTATGTCCGTGTCGCCCTGCAGCTTAAAGCGCTGCAAGCTGCTTCAGTGGGAATCCTAAGAAGTTGGGAGGGAAATGGAGAAAGGCCTCTGACATCATGAGCCTGCACCTGTCTCTCTGCTTCTCCAGAATCGGGCCCCGATAAAGGTCAAGACCCCTGAAAGTCTTTGCTGATAGACGAATGCTAGCTCTCCCTTCAAGTCAAGTCTTGAGTCATATTTATTGCTGTTGGCCCTGAATTTAATTATCCCCAGGGCAAATACAATAACCATGTAACCATCAATTACGCTGATGTTTTGGACAATATTTTCTCTTTACCTGAGGAGCTACACGTACAGAATGACTAATGAGCAGAGTGTTATAGCTCAACCGGCTTCTTGTTGACAGTCAAGGAAGCAGCAGGTTGAATTATGTGTCATATAGCCGATGCCTTTCAGTGTTGGTAAAAAAAAAAGAAGAAAAAAAAACGAAAGACAGCTTATCAAATGAGAAATAAATCCAACAGCAGAATCCCTTAGCTTGCACCTTCAAGTGTGTCAGTCAGGCCGTTCACCTCGCTGACGGATGCAGTGACAGAGGATGAGTTGGCCGCCGGCCCGAAGCTCTAACTGTCTTACCAGCGCAAGTGGAACTTAATATCTCAACGTCATGACACATCCAAGGATACACTAAGAGCCGGGGGGGGGGGGATCACTCCAAGGTCCAGCTGATCTCGGGTCTTGTGAAAAACTGCATGGAAAAGCAGGATTACGGGAAGCACGGGAATGTGACATTGGCTTGGATTAGAGAGCATTCTTGGCCTGTGAAAGACGGAAATTTGAGCAAGAGAAAAGCAAACAATGCTTCAAAATCACTGTGACCTGCATTTTGACAATGAAAAATCAAGTTGGAAGATCATGATAAGAAAGCAATAAACAGATATAACAAGCTATGATAGGCTGAATATTTATGTAGTTTAATAAAGCAGGATTTGAGCCAGCGTGCTGGAATAAATTACACACCATCCTGGGAACTGCTGGAGTACTGTACAGCACCGAGTCAAGTGCAGTACAGTAATTTCCTCCTTTATCTCTCC
Organism: Stegastes partitus; assembly: GCF_000690725.1. Lineage (NCBI taxonomy): Eukaryota > Metazoa > Chordata > Actinopteri > Pomacentridae > Stegastes > Stegastes partitus. Next base: position 157,784 of record NW_007579139.1, read on the forward strand.
AGTGACCCTGGCATGGCCATCCACTAAAATCAACCATGCATCTCAGCTGCAGTTAGGTAATCCTTGGCAGAGTCTTGCTATTGTCATAAAAAAGAAAAAAAAATCTAGATTTCACACATATTATGTGGTGTAATAGCTAACAGCGACCTGGGATTTTCTGGGAATATCTTGAGAAAGCAGAGGAGGGAGTCCTGTAAGTACATTCCATTTATTCAGAGAGAAGCCCATTCAAGGTTTTCTCCAAAGCATGACTTGCATTTTTGAGTTTTGCATGCAGCACACTGATGTTTCCAATCGTAAAACTTTAACATCTATTCTGTCGAGGTCTGGTACAAAAACATATGTTTCTCTGAGACTTTTCAGGCAGTAGGCATCTCAGCAACTACTTTGAAACCTCTACCTTAGCTTCTTTCTAGCCTGAGGAAATCTCACTCTCTCCTCTTTTTCTCTTGAGTAGTTGATTTCAAGCATGCCAGCCTGTCTGAAACTCTTAGAAAAGTTTCAAAACAAAAGCAAAAAAAATGGCCAAAAAAATGCACAGTAAAAAAAAAAAAAAGGTCTGTGATACTATGAGAATGAAGATGGTCCCTCCTTGCCTCTGCCACACCCTTGTCATGCCAACGCTCCAGATGTCATGGGAACCGATAACAGCTGGGGCTGGTACACGCAGGCTGCGTGTGAAAGGCTGCTCCATCTGCAGAAACCCAATCCCTCTGTGAAACCAGCAAAGGATTAAGCACTTTTGATAAGGTCCTCAAGACATTTCTATTACCAAAACACATCTGTGGAACCCCAAAAAGAAAAAAGAAAAAAAACAGAAATGTTTGCTGTATATGCACTTCTAAATGTTGCCATGGGTTGAGTGTATCATTATCAGTAAATTTATGCCTTGCTATATGATACAACATATCTGGGGGATTATGCCTGTTTTGTAAAAAATCAATCCTCACACAGCCTTGGAGTAACTTTCAATACACCTTCCACTGGAATTACCAATAATGAGCCATTCATTTACAGGGATTAACCTAATTATCTAGTTGCAGATTGGCAATTAAAGTGTTTAACAGTTTACATAAAGAGACAAAGTTGTGGTCCTGCACTGAGGTCAGGGTGGCTTGGAGCAAAAAAAAAAAAGGGGTGGAGAAATGCTCTGGGAAAGAAAAAAAAAAACTCTGTACAGATGCCAAATCCAGGACACTTAAATTAGAGGGGTAGCAAAGCAAAGAGTTAGAGAGCTGACTTTATCTCATGCACATGGTGCTGCAGTGCTGTCCAGTGCAGTGGTGACACTTTAAGGTGACATAAGTTACAGGTTTACCAAATGGGATCTTTAAAAGGACTGACACTCTGCTGAGTAGTCCTTTACTAAAATCTTTGTCATTTGGAGACTCGAGGTTTTCTGTCCCCGCTGTGCCACTCCTGTCCACCTCCGAGGCACAGGTGGAACAGCCATGTCCACTGGCTCCGCAGCAAGTGATGCTGAGGACGACGAGACGTGTCACAGAAGGACTACCTCCCCTTTGCAGAGCACTGCTCGGAAAATTACCTGCTACAATCCCAGCCGGTATTCGGACGAGGACCTGGAGGATGACGGTGCGGAGGGGAGGAACAAGCAGGAGCGCAGACTCTCCAAGGCGCACCAGAGGGAAGCGCGGCAGTCGCAGAGGAACGCGGCCAACGCCAGGGAGAGGGCGAGGATGAGAGTGCTGAGCAAAGCTTTCTCTAGACTAAAAACCAGCCTGCCCTGGGTTCCAGCGGACACCAAACTGTCCAAATTGGACACGCTTCGCCTCGCCTCCAGCTACATTTCCCACCTTAGACAGCTCCTGCAGGATGATCGATTCGAGAGCAGCTTTGCGCACCCAGTCAATCTGGTATGGATGTGAAGTGTGGCCAGCATGCATGCTCAGAAAACTGCTTCTAAAGTGGCATATTTAATTACGAAACTGCATCAACAAAGCTTTTTGGGGTTTGCAGTGACATTACAATGCTATTTCCCTTTTCTACTACACAATGCAGTTTGTGATGTGAAGTAGTTTGTATTCGTCCTTCTAATGAACCTGTTGCATTTTGTGTCAACAGACGTGGCCATTTATGATGACAGGACGATCAGAGGACGACATCTCATCCACTGTAAGACTTTGTGGAGCAACAGCATAGGCCACCTCTTCACAGGGACACCAGCTCTACAACTAGAAGACAACTAATGGCACTGAAATCCTCCTCTCCAATGTTTTTGAACAACTGTCTCCATCAGTGTGACCCCGATCTCCCCCTTTGTGTCCTAAACAAATGACTTTGGACTCAAAACTATATTGTTTTGTTGTGTGCATGTTTGCTGAAATCAGTATTATGTTGCATTTACACTGAGTGTAACGTCTTCATTTATGTTTGATTTTAAAACTCCACATTTGGGTTTTGTGAACTTCAGTGTTAAATCAGTTTATGCACAGATTCTTGGTTGATTTGATTCATGAGTAAGATGCCTTTTTTTGATACATAAAACTGTTTTGTGAACTCAGCTTGTGTGTAACTTACAGCAGCAGTGTGTTTTATATTCTTTCATTCCACAAAAGAACACGTCACCGCTCAAAATTCTGTCTGACAATTCTGTATTGTAGATCTATTTATTATGTTTGTGTGTTGGCATGTTTGCATTTTGGATAAAAGTTAACTAACAATGCCTTCTTTTCTTATGTTCTCATCCAACCAAAATGCATTATTGGTTATAAGTTATGTAGCACCGTGTCTACTTCAAACCAAAGCACATATTGCCGTGTGACTCGAGGGTGAAGCAGCTCCATGAATCTTGGTGGCTGACATGGGATGTCTGCAGCAGATTAACCTAGAAGGAGCTGCAGCTGCACCATTCATATGCACTGAAAAGCAGCTTATAAATGTGGGATATTGGTATCATTTGTGCACTTCCATGTGTGCATCGCTGGAATGCCACGGAAACTGTTTATAGATCAGTGTTTCAATCATGTAATGAGCGTGCACACATTTCTGGGCAGATTTTTCTCAGATGTTTAGACATCTGTATCTTTGCCTCAAAGTTTTGGCACTCGTCAAAATGATACTCACACACGCATAAACACACAATCACGCTCTTTAAATACAATAAAGTGTCTCTCATACCGTCATCAAGTAAGTTAAGCCACAGAAGGACATATAAAAATGTGGTTTCTGTGGTTAAATGAATCTTTATGCTAAATTAACTGACATGACAGCTCATATCTGGCAGCAAGAGTTTGAGATCTTGAGTCGTGTCGCTAAATAAATTGCAATTTTATTGTGCTTCAGCCAAACAGAATGTAAAAAAAAAATTAGAACGCATTGGTCAAAAGTTCAGGGAGAAACTGAAGGTCACACACACACACACACACACACACATACACAGCCAAGTGTGCACCTCCCCTTCACACAAACACACTCATAAACATCCACACTTAGTCGCCAGAGTGGATAACCGTGATCTTTTTTGATCCAGAAGGCCTTTTATCCCGTTAAACCCGAAAATGATGTGACTACAGATGGATTGAGACCCAGGCCCAGGCAGTCTGATGGGACAGACTGACAAAACAGTTTAAACGAAGAAAGAGACGGAGAGAGGAAAGGACGAGTTTTCATCAGGTTCATGCAGACTTGCAGCTGTTGCCATTTTGGTGAGTTTCCCAGAACTCTGAACTGCTCTCTAGGGAGAAACTGGCCACTCTGCTGGACTCGGGCAGCTAATGAGCTGCCTTCTCACACTCCGTCTGTCTCTGTTCCCGTACCATCCACTTCAAACGTGGCACCAAGGGAAAGCAACTTGTAAACGTCCGATGTGTGACTTGACTGCACTGAAAATGAGGCGTCATTAATCAAAGCGTGGCATGTCAACAAACTGCTGATGTCTGCGACTGGCTCACGTACAGTGAGCAGATCTCTCTTTTTTTTTTCTTTTCCAGAGGCTTCTGTTTTTCACAGATAAAATTACTTGGTGCCAGTTTATGATACCAGTTGCTGGAACAAATGAATGCACACTGTCGCGGAAGGTGAAAGTGTGTTTGCTGTGGCAAGTTGCATCTGAGCTGGTACGGTTTGCAACGTTACATGAGTGGCATCTAGTGGTGAGGAAACGTGAACACACACCAAAGCCAGGATGCACGAGTTGAGCAGCATGTAGCACCTTCAGAAGCGTAAAGTGTCACCTTTAGAAAAGAAAGCATATTCAAGATTACGTTATATAGCCTTGAAATACTCATTTTGCATAACTTTTTTTTGCTTAGCGCTAACATTAGCATTGCAGAAAATGGAAACATACAATTTCTTTGTTAACAAAAAAAAAACAAAACTGGTTCCTTTATTGTTCATTTGTTATTAACAACAACAATAATAATTATTTTTATTTGTAATGCACTTTTCATTTCAACAAAATCTCAAAGTGCCACATTAAAGATTTAAACGGATAAAAACAAAACAAACAGGTAGAATAAGAATAAAGAAAATAAAAATTTCGCGGACATGTTTAATTAAAAGCTTTTTTTAAGGACTGTCTGTGGAGCTTGCTGCACAGTATTGACTTAATTTAAATAATAAATTAATCCCGTGCAGCACTAAACCACATATTACTGTTAAAAATACTTAGCCCAGAGTTAGATCTCTAAAACACAAAAGATATGCAGAAAAAACTCTCAAAAATGTAAGAAAAAATGTATGCAAATGAAATGAGATGACACTGTTTCCACTACAGATTACTGGCTCATATTTTTAATATGAGTGCAGTTGTTCTGTTGTGTTTCAAGCTACTATCTCTCACTGATGAGGCCTAAAATAAGTGGAATGTTCCTTAAAGTTAAACAATCCCATCAGATTTGTAGAATTTATACTTATTTAAAGAAAAATAAGTCTTTGAGATGTAAGACATCGTGTCACGCAGCATGAGACAATAAAGGCAGAAACATCACAGGACATGTTAAAGTGTCTCAGTGGGGAAAAGAACACATGCGAATGATAAAACGAACGGTGGTCGGGTTGAGCTGCTTCGGTTTCTGGGTGCTGGTATTGTTCATGCTGTCTCGCTGTCACACTGTAAAGGCTCAGCTGAATATAACAAAGCCACTGTTAATATTATCAGTAACATCTGCGCTTTTCCTACTACGGTAAGTTAGAATGTCTGCCGTGAAAAAAAAAAACAAGGCCTGTGGATTTTTGCAGATTTTGTTTTTGAATTGCTTTGAGTTAAAAACAAAAGCGGTGCGGTTACGAGAGGACAAGGACGGCAGAAGGATTAGTAAATTGAAGCCAAGTGTGCAGAACTGACTGAAAACTTGAACTTTTTTCAACTCTTCTAATGTAATAAAGCTTCTCTCTTTGCTGTGTTACGCAGGTTTTAGTGCAGCTATGAACTGGCATATGTCTAGTGGAGGACACAACATTACAATTCATGGCCTCTGAAATAACAAATGGCATCTTGAATTTTAACAATCGTGAATACATGCATCCAGCAGAGGTCAGCAAATCTTCACAGTAGCCAATGTGGTGGCAACAAACTGAACATCTCACTGCTCTCTTTCACTTGTAAAGTGACAATCAGAAAGCGTCATTAATTAGCTAGTTTTTACTTCTGTTTTTCTTATATATGGTCATAGTTAATCTTTTTTTTTAATTATTTTAAACAAATGTGATTATATAAATTAGAATACAACAGCAGTCCATTTGCCATTTTGCTGCCTTTGTGCATTCCACTCTGAAGTATATATATTTTTTTCAATCCCATTATCGTCTATTTTTTAAACCAGAGTTTTAAATCAATTCAGGCTGAACACATTGTTTTGATTTTTTAAAAATTGCATCGTCAGCCATCAAAGCTCAGCACAATCCAACTTTTTTTTTTTTTTTTTTTTTTCGTACAACTGAAACATTTTTCATTTGTAGAAGAATTTCCATGAACAGGAAGGAACTATAGGTCCAAAGCCAACATCGGAGGGTTCAGTGAGGCTGCCTTTGTAGCTGCCCCAAAAACACTAACTTTAGGCCTTCGGGCCTGCAGGAATCCAGCCTGGACGCTTTGAGCTTTCCAAACCCATTTTCAACATGTTTGTTATTCAATATCCAGTCACTCAATACCGCTAATGAGAAAAGGGATATGTAAATCCCAAACTATTTCAATCACGTTTGCCTAATGTATACACTTCTCTATGGGGAGATTAGTTCCTCTCCTAAGTCCAGGCTTTGTTTAGAAAATGCATTCTTTCCAGGTATGAAAATTGTGACCCCTGACCCTACAACTGTCATCCTACAACAAAAATTTAAGGTAAGAGTTTGGCTATTGCTTTCCTACAAATTGCTGTAATTATGATTATTGCTGTGGGATTGTAGCACAACATGGACGTAGTGTTTCTGATAATCAATCCACATCCACTTTGGGAGCTGAGAGTTTTTTTCCACTGAACCGAACATCTCCATGAACGTGTCCATGAACTCAGGAACATGGGGTTTAAGGACGCTCGCAACGGATCCAGAGTTGAGCTTGGACCGGAGCAGGCGGACGAAGGAAATGTTTATCTTTGTGAAGGTCAATCTGAATGACATAGTAGATTGACTAACAGAGTTGTACTGCAACTGTCTCAGACATCTTTTCACTTTTCACTACTTTTTTTGAATCTGAACATTTGTTTCTACTTGACAAGAAATTGCTTTCATTTCTAATGATGAAAGAATTATTTTCACTCATAACATATCTATCTATCTATCTATCTATCTATCTATCTATCTATCTATCTATCTATCTATGTATCTATCTATCTATCTATAATTATTTTATTTTATTTTGCTATTATTTGCTAAAATAGTTGGGCATTGTAAGATTTTTTAGAAAAGGTAACTTAAAAAGGAGAAAACTGTACATTTGTTCGGGACTATTTTAAGGTGCAGATTTGATGCGCTAGTATAAGATAATAAAAGGAGTCATCAGAGGGCTTTTTCAATATTGTAAATATTTCCAGCAGTAGGAAGGTGATGTGAACAGACTAACCTAAAACAAACTACATGACTACAGTGCTCAGGTTCTTGTCATTAGGAAACGTGTCACCCTGTGCAACGGTGCAGCTCACTGATGTATTTTTAATAGATTCTTTGACAATAAGCAGGAATAAGCTCCATCAATATTTAGCAAGTAATATTTTGAGTTTGTTTAATCTTTTAATTAGATTTTTTATTTCACTTCTATCACCAGGCTTTTTCTTTGAAGCACGCAACCATGACAATGCAAATATCTGAACTGGCTATAAAAATAGAACTTTTGTTCTGTTTCGTCAGTGATCTTAAAGATTCAGCGTTGCGAGCATACTCGTGAAGATACAGCACACTGTTTGTGTTTATGTCTTCTTGCGTTTAAGTGTGAGCAAGACAGAGAGAAAAAGATGCAGAGAAAAAGAGATCTGCCTTGCGCACAAGACTTCCTGTTACTCTGTGGAGATGACACACTCTTCTGTTAGATAGATGATTGGGTTACAGCGCAGGACTGGTAGCCTCCTCTCAGGAGAGAATTGAGGCTCTTTGTGGCAGGATGAGCTGGACACTCTGAAAGGGAAGGTCGAGCCAGACAGAGAGAAGAAAAAAAGAGAAAAAAAAAAAGAGTAGAAGAAGACAGGAGCGGAGGATGGATAAAGAAGGAGGGGTGAGGAGAGAGAGCAAGGTGGAGAGGCTTGACAAAACAACATCCACACGAGCCTCGCGGGCCTTTCTCAGCCTCGTCCGCCATTGTCTCCTTAACTCGGCAACAGTACAAGGGCTGAATATCAGTGATGCACTTCTGCCCTGTTGACTGAGACAGTTGCTTGGGTCCTAGTTTCCGCGTCGCTGCCAATAGGAGCTCAGAAGAAACAGATATTAGTGTTTGCTCTCAGGGCATGTGGAGCAATCCAGGCCCTGTTTACAAGGACTGGGCGGTGCCCCCTGGCTTATTATCTTGTCCTCGCCTTTCTGTCTCTTTCACAAAGAGATTTACACCACCAGGTTCTTTCACTGGGTTTGTTTTACGTACACACCGACTGCATACTTCTCCCACTGTCGCTGAGTTTGAGTTTCTGGATGTTTACGGTGCTCTGACAGGTGAACACATTTATTGTGTTCATGAAACACAAAGGTAAAAAAAAAACATGTGATTTGTGCCCAAACACAGGATTTTTTTACACACACTTTTAAGACTACAAAGTTCAAAACGATGGAAAAAATTCAAATGAAAACTTTTTTGTTGAATGCTCATCTTAATTTCAGTCATTTTGTTCACATCAAAATAATTTAAAAAAAGATATATTACCTCGAAATCTTTAAATGTAAAAAAAATAAAAAGTTTAGATGAAATGTGAATAAATAAACAAAAATATCAACACTTTTTTAAATGACTGCTAATGCTAATGAGGTCACAAGAATGTGTTTTAAGACAAGCTTTCAGACTAAAGACCTCTTAACCTGGCTGAATAGCTTTCACACACTCTGAGCTGGTTCTGTCGCTATTCCATTTTCCCTCCGGTGGCATATTCTCCCCGAGTTCATCTTCTGATATTACAAAGACGGCCACAGCCTGACAATGGAGATAATATTTTCCTTTACAATGGCTCCCAGTATCTGCTCTGGGCGAAGGCTCAGTAAGTAGCCTGGGTTTTCCCATCCCTGTCAGACAGCGGCCCAGCCCAGTGGAGAAATGAGTCCCCAGGTTGCTTAAAGGCCCAACCTGTCAGCGGTCCAGAGGGATTAGCTATTCACAGCCTCCATATTGTTCTCCAGGCCACAATAGGCTGCATGGGGCCCGACCCTTTGTCATCAACTCTGTTGTGAACTTCTGCTTGGGCAACAAAAGTGTAACACACCTGCGACTGTGGATAAGAACTTTTTTCACATTTTTCTTCTCTTGTTCTCCCTTGTCTTTTTCGCCTTCTTCCCTGGCACATGGCCCATGGCTGTGTTGTCCACATCAAAAGGCATCTTTCAGACAAAAAAAACAAACCAAAACAAATGCTGTCCTAATAAACTCCCACTGGACAAGAGATGGAGAACATTTTCACGATGTTTCCTGTGATATTTTGCAAGACATATGAAGAGTTCATTTGCAAAAACAGATAACTACATTTTTGTAGATTTTCAGAAAACTTATTTTTTGTTGTTCGCTTGAGATAAAATCAATCAAACTGAAGTTAAGTGGATCTGACTCAGTAGAAATGACATGACAAAAATAGTAAAGTTTGATTGATATTGTCTCAGGTAGACGATGGGTTTTCTGAAGGTTTGTGAAGATGGAGTTATCTGTTTTTGCAAATGAACTCTTCATATAATAAAATCTTGAAATAACATCTTTTGTTTTACCTTCGCGCTAATCGAACCTGTATCAAATGTTTTCACAAGTCCACATAAACGTCAGGAAGGCTATCCTTTCTAGGCACCAGTCTTCTTTTGACATCCCTGCTTCACCTTTAACCTCGTGGAGAAAATATTCTGTCAAAGGTCTCCAACTGCCACATCCCGGCAACTAAATCCCAAATCCGACCTTTTTTTTTTTCTAAGAGGTTTGAACTTTTCATGACCACATCAGAAATCAAAGTAATTTCATGGTTATCGTGTAGAACGTGATGTCCTAAAAAGTCTCGGTGGAAGCGAGAAATTTATAGAGATCTTTTCTTGTTTATTGCCTCTGGAGACAGCTTAGTTTGCACAGGTGCAACCAAAAAAAAAAAGTTTGGGGATATTTTGAGCGTAACTTTACTGTCGTCATATTTGTGTTTGTAATTAGATGCTTTACAAAGATTTCTTTGTCATTACAGCATTTCCCATCAGCTCCTATCGAATGTCTTGGATGACAGTAAAAGCTTAGTCACCCGCATTACTCATTTAAATGCTATTGAACTTTTGTTAAGGGGGAGTTTTGTGGCACAGGTGCATCATAGACTCTTGTCTCCTCCGCAGCATCCGCATGTCTCACAATTTAAATAAACCATGAATACACTGACAGATCTCAAATAATTACATTTTTTTTTGGAATATTAAGCAAATCCCTCTAAGCAAACTCATTCATTTTGTAACTGTTAGAGACCTTCAATCAGACGTCATATATTTCGGATTAGTTTTATGATACATCCACGTCCAAATTGCCGGAGTGGGGATTGTCATTACAGCACATGATGGTCTCTTTGGGCTAACCTCAGGGTCACCATCATACATAAGACGCAGCTGACAGCGACACTTGGCCAGTTAACACTGCTTGATGGATTACCTGTGCGTGTAAGCGTGGAAGTGTGCGTGCAGGCTTGTGTGTGTGTGTGTGTGACGTGTACGTGTGTCTATGTGAATGCGTGTGTGTCGTTCCCCCCCCCTCCAGAGAGCCTCTATGGCCGAATGGTGTATCAGATGGCACGTTAATTACTCAGCCTTCAAAAGGGGGCTGTCCTGGGTAGAAGTGAGTGGAGGACTGATGGCTGTGTGGTGGTCAGAGAGGCTGCCCGTGGGGAAAAGGCGTGGAGATGTGGGGCACATGTGGAGATCTACACGCATACCCACTCATCGCTCGGATATGCAGCCACTCGCGCAGGTGACACAGTCACAGAAAAGATAAAAGATGAATGCGAGAATCGTCACTGTCTCCCTGTTTGTAATGTTTATGTGTGTTGTTTCTTTTTTAGTTGCAAAGTCAGGAAGTAATGAACATAACCCATCAGTTTAACAAATAACAAAAGTTGTGGTATGATGCTACAAAATATTGCAAATTGTGGCTGCAGAACCAAGCTGTTAACACAACACTGACTTATTGACACCTTTTATGTCGATATGAAGACTATATTTGCGTGTAGTTCTCTATTTACACCAACAGATAAATACCATCAGAATTTTTTTGCAATTATCTGCTCACCTGATAAATGTAAACCCATTAGTCACCCTCATTTTAGCTCTATTTTGGTCTCCACAGCACCTCCTGAGGAATATATTAAGGTCATAAAATTGGTAAATACTACGCTGTATTCAACAGGCAGTCCCTAACTTGGCAAGTAGTTTGCTAAGGTTTTTGTTTTTTAGGTTTTTCAAAAGATTGAAATGCTTTTATTGTGATATGCAGCAATAAACAAGTTATCAGTGTGATGAAACCTCAGTGTGTCTACCCAGTACTAACCTATACACTTACACTGAAAATACAAAAATGAGCACAACAAGAGTATCAAACGATGTAAAAATTATGGTGCAAAAGGTCAAAATGTGCATATAAAAGGTCAATATGTGCATTTGTGGGCCGTATGATGAGAACAAAGTGAACCGATGCAGCAGAAAATCCAAATCTAAAGAATAAGCCGAAAGATGCTATGATGCTAACAGACACAGCAGTCAAGTTGCAGTTTCTCTGGGCATTTTACCATCGACAACACGTCTTGATTTATATGTAGTCACTGTTAGGATGATGTTAGCAGCTTTAAACTCTGTGTCTTAGTGTATGTGTGCGCACGTGCTTGTCTGTGTGTGAGCATGTTTGTGCGAGTGTGTGGGAGCAGTCCTGCAGCCAACAAACAGAAGGACAGTCGAGATGGACACCGGCCTTTGACCCCACCTGACCCGAACCATCCCCCCCGCCTCCCCCCTTTTTTTTCTTTCAGACTGCTGCCCCATCACACACATACATGGAGCTTAGAGTTCCCAAAGCGCTCTCAGACCCCCTTCTTCTGTCGGTCAGATCAAAGCTCGCCGGGGGTTGAGAGGGACCTGACCCGTGGGAGAGGTGGAGGATCCTGCTGTTTGGCTAGTCGGCGGTGTGGAAAGAGACAAACAGGCAGCTTCAAGGACGGCCACAGAGCCCCCCGGGCTGATGGAGCCCTAAATCCATAGAGGTTTCTCAAGGCCATGCATGACAGAGGAGGTCGTTTGTTCTGTCGTCACAGAGAGACATGCTCACACACACACTTGAAAAGACACACGAATTGTGTTTCTCTCGCCGTCTCTTCCTTCCTCGCCGCATTAGGAAGCCACGCACTCTCTCTCCTCCTCTATCGGTACATCGCAGATCCTCAAACTGTCTCTCTGTTTTCTGCATCACTGGCAGACATTTTTCATCCATCATATTTCTCCCACTGTCTGCGCCTGTGACACTGATTAATTTGTCTTGTATAATGGAGACAAAACTAATATCTGGAAAACTGGCTGTTTTTAACACAGTGTGATGCAGTGAAACAACATTTAAAGACAGGAACTTCTGACAGAGTCTAACATCTATATCAAAACCTAGTAACATAGCAACAGCTCAACACAGTAAATCAGCCTGTGCCAAATTCAGCGTCCTGCAGTATTTCTGACTAAATGCCCATATTTTGTGGAAATAGTCGAGAATGTTCTTGTTTTTGACCTCGTTTTTCATCTTTCCTGCACTGTGAATATTCCAGCAGCCTGCTGCCTCAGCCTGTGGCGTTGATTAATCTCTGTGATAATGAAGACACGCCACAAACCCTGGTGGGGGTGTAATCACCATAATCATTTAATAATTATGTTGTATTCATAAGGAGCGGATGTTTAATGATCTGTTTACTCACTTTATCTCCACTTGATTAGATCTAATCACACCTCAGCGATACAGAGTTGTTTTTTGTAATAATTACTTGTAGCTCTGGTGAATTACTAATGAGCCATTTCCTCTGTACCGAAATGCACAAACTGCGATGGCTCATTTGCATCTATAACGCAAAAAAAAAAAATCCAGAAAACTAAATAATAGCTCATGTCAACAATCACTGGGTTGAATTTCACAATCTCTCTTAGCTGAGGACCGTAAAATACAGTTTTGCAGCATGAAATTTCCTTTGAAATCCCAGAGACACCTGATGCTTGTTTGAGCTACTTCATGCGTCTTATACTAGCCTCCTCCACGTTTTTATTAAGCACCCTGCAATTTCAGACCCCGTGCTCCCCTCTCCACTGCCCCCCGCCCGCCTCTGGTGTGCAACAAAAAGACACACTGTAGTACCACTCATTGACTTCCCCGCACTCCTCTGTCTCTCCTCTTTCGTTTACAAGGTGACAAAGCTCGCGCAGTGTCTCAGTGCAGCTGGCATCTCCAGTAAACGGGGGAATCCCATGTGATCTATCTGCATGGCGCTCATGTTATCTCCAGCGAGGGCATTTAAAGCTCTATGTCTTTTCCACATGGCCCAGACTAGTTTAATTACCTCGGCTCTGCCTCAGCTGTAGCTGTTGAACGCCCACCACTGTGTCTCACTATGTGGGAACCAGGACGGAGGAGGACAGGGTCCAGAGCAAAGCTGTATAATACTAATATGCTGGAATTAGTGTATATCATATGTTGATGTATAGCGTGTTAAAAGAGCCACAAAATCAAGAGCAACGGGGCATTCAGCTCGCTTCGTGACTGTACATGCACATATGCTACATGCAATCATATAAAAGTATACTGATACCCAAATGTTTGAAGAGTTCATTTGGAAAAACAGATAACTCCATCTTTACAAACCTTCAGAAAACCCATTTTCCCATCATCTACCTGAGACAATATCAATCCAACTTAAGTTATCTCTATTTTAGTCACGTCATTCCTTCAGTTTGATTGATATTATCTCAAGCAAACAACAAAAAAAAGTTTTCTGAAAATCTACAAAAATGGAGGTACCTATTTTTGCAAATTAACTTTTCATTTACTGTCTTGTTTTCCATTCACTAAGTATAATTTCACTTAGATGGAATATAGAATCTATAGAACGTTTTTCTTGTCTTAAGTTCCAGGTCTTTGCAGTAACACATCAGGTTGAATGGCCTCATTTGGTCACATAATTTTCAACCTAACGTCCCGTCCTGAATGACTTTTTTTTTCCAAACTGAGCTGGAATAATCCATTCATAAAATCTTTCAGGCCCTTCACTAAATCTGCCTTCCCACCATTACACTAGTCTGGATTTTACCTGACACTCTGCAGTCCTCTGTAATTAGGGGGTCACAAATATACACAGTCTATTATTCAAAGTTATATCTGGAAAAGTTATAAGCATACTGTAGGCACACATGCATTCCACAATCTGCGTTATCTCTGGGGTTTTATTTTGTTTCCTCTGATTGCTTTGTTACTTTATGTGTCTATTTTCTGTACATAATTAATCTTCAGTGATACGCAGGAATATAAAGTTCCCAACCTTTTTGGCTTATGACCATTTAAACAAATAGAAAGCTTAATAGAAAGTCTTGTATTTCAATGAGCTCTGCACACTTAAAGCAAACAAAGCCTGATTTGATTGAGTTTAATTTGAATAACCTTTAGAAGTCCAAAAAGGTAAAGCGATCCAGTATTTAACTCTAATGTGAGGATACCACACGGTAGTACAAACAGCGACCTAATGCAGGCGTTTGTTGCTTTATTTACTAAAAAACACAATTTCTTTAATGTGCCAGAAATTCATAAACACCAATGCATATACCTGAAACATTTTTAGCTGGAAAAAAAAAGTGTTGTTAGCCTTAACAAGAACCACCCAGTGTTGTGTTCATATGATACTGCAGGCCCGGCTCTGCCTGTGTCAGGTCTTCTCTGGCTCTGAGCAGTGTGAGAAGGTGAGACACTCTGATAGGATCAGCTCGAATGACCTTTTCACTCCTCTCCTCTCTTTCCTCGACTGCCCTCCATCCACCCCCCCCACCCAACGCCTCACCTCCACTCCCTCCCAGCACCGTTGGCGCTGGGTGGCACCCAAGAGCCGCTTGGCCCGGGAGGGTAGAGTTACAAGCAAACCAGGGCCTTGGCTCACATGTTTTAACAATTTCCTCCGTCCTCTGTGAAATTATGCAAATATTTTAGTCCAGTTTCCTTGAGTCTGGAACACCAATTAAGAGTGTCTGTTTGGTTTTCATGACAGCTGCTGAGGAGACTTGCAGACAGGCAGGCCTTGCGCTAGAGGTGAAGGGCCCCCATCAAGCGAACCTGGACCCAGATGTAAGACATACAGATGCTCGGGAGGCTGCGCACGGGGAAGCGCTACTGATGAGGTGAGACTGGGGTATAAAAAGGGGAACGTACAGGGATAAAGAGGCTGAAAAATGAAGTACGTGAGGAGGAAAGGTAATGCTGACAAGGACAATAGAAAAGAAAACACAGCGATGGCAACAAAGACGAAAGGAGAGGAAAAAAAAAAGATAAGAGTTGGATTTCAAAGAAAGTATTAAAGAATAGATAACCTTGGACTTTGTGTTTATTTGAAGAAAACCTCCCATGTGTGGCCAACAGAGTTAAAGCCCATCAGTCTCCAGTGATGACGTTCCAACATCACTCCTCCAGCAGCAGCAGCAGGTAAGGTCATATCAGCTATTACCACCATTTAAAAGCAGGAGGTCAAAAATTGAGCGAGACCCACTGCTGGGAGTACACGCTTCTTCTGCGTTTCTAATCAGACCTGCTCCGGTGCTCCGTCTGACTTATTTTTATTCTCCCTCTTCCTTTTACCTTCTCCCACCTCAGTAAAGACCGACTACCAGTCATTCCCATCACAGGGAAAACTTGATCCAAGCTCTAAAAAGACTATGAAGTCCGTTTTACCTCTCTGGAAGTCCATCTTTGCTTTAAAGGCCTGGTGGCTCCAGAAATTCTCCATCATGCCGAAGAATTTGATCCAGGGGATTGTGCTGTCTGGATAAAAGTTCACTGTGCTCTCCGAGGGGAATGGATTGAGGTCATGGCACTAAAGCATCTCCCTCAGTTCAAAGGTGCGCATGAACGTGAGTCCTGAAGAGAGATTCATCTTGGTTAGGAGAAAACCTCTTGAAAGGAGGGCATGTAATTGCACTACGGGGCGTGACGGACCATATCGTTATTAAACGGTATTGTTAAAGGAAATAGGAGAAAGGGGTCAATTTTGATGTAAGCCGCCTTATTGTGACATTTGAGATGAGTCCTTCACTGATGCTGGTGATAGATAGAGGGTTAGCTTTGATGAGCTGATCCATCATTATAAATAATGGCACGGCGGTAGATGTCATTTGGGGGGAAAGGGGGCACTTTTTAGTATTTCTACATCTAATTTCTGTTCTTAATGTGAAAACTTATATACTTATAAAATGCTTTATCCTAACTATTCTAGTTCAGTTCAAAATATTGCCAATCATTTAACTTCTGTGATCTATGACTGTCTTTAACCTGAAAATATCTCAGGAATTACTCACTTTCTAGCCACAACTGGTCAGTTTAGCTTAGCTTAGCACCAAAATTGAAAACCAGGGGTGATGTCTAATCTGGATCTGCCTAAAGGTTTTTCAAAAATCGACCTTCCAGCCCCTTTGAAGCTCACAAATGAACCCATTTGTTTGAATCCATACCCAAACTCACATGTTCCGGCAACTCCAAGAAGCTTCCAGCCAAGAAATAGTCGTTATACCCTCCTTGTTAAACCACATCTTCTCATTCTGACACTTTGCTTTTTATACAGATTAAACAAACAACATCTAACATGTAAAAATAATGAGCTTTAGATGAGCTGGTAAGGAGATTTTGTTCACTTTAGACAGCTGCTCACCTGTTCCCAGTCTTTGTGGTGAGCTAAGCTAAAAGACAGCTGGCTGCAGCTTTTTTTTCTTTTTATTCAAGGTATAGACATTAAAATGGTATCATTTCTCTTACTGGCTCTCACTGAGAAAGCAAAGTGTATTCATCAAAATGTCTTCCTATTTTTTTTTTTTAAGGTTGCTTGCTAAGAATAGATAATAAGTTAAAGGTGGCCTGCAGCTTTGCTTCACCTGCCAGTTCTTTCTAGTCTTTTGGCCTCAGTCAGTACCTTAATGCCTTTCCTTTGTTTGTCTGTTTCTTCATCCTTCACTCTGTCCGACCCCCTCCCCTCATCCCCGTTCATAATTTTCTCCCCACTATTTCTCTGCGGTGTCTCCCAGAGTTCTTAGTGTGGCTGAGCTTTTCTGCTCCAGGTGGTCTGCAGCCAGCCACCTGTGTTGTCTTTGTGGCGCTGTCATCTGTCTCCGGGCAGGCTTTGTGGGGTTGCCAGTGTGAGGACAGGCCTGGTGAGCACCGATGATGGAGATAGTGCTTTCTGCTGCTGCTTCTCCCAGACTCTCACAGGACTCCAGTGTTGCTGGACACAAGGAGCAATGTTTACACCCCCAGCCGGTCCCAAAGAGAAATCCTGGGAAAATGTTTCATTCGTCTTCCTGCCTGATTGCTTGTGTTGTCACGGGTCCAAACTTTAATGTTCTTTTCAAGCATTTAAATATCTGTCTGAGAAACAAATTTAAAAAATGAAAAAATGGTACAGCGGAGTTGTAAAAAGACAAAATCTGCCTTCGTAGGATACATCAGAATTGAAATCAGAGTTTAGAAATAGTGTATCATACAATGTATTTCTGTTGTATTTGTGTTTATGTGCATGTAATAAGAAAAGCGTTAAGTTTTCTGCTGGTTCTGAGCACAACCATGATGCTGACAGGTACTGCACAGAGGTATGCCAGCGAGCTAAGAGGCTCGTTTACTGATTTGTTCTAAGAGGAACCTCGAGCAAGAGTATCATTATCACATTGTCAACCTGGCAGACTGTCATACCTTCATACTTGTGCGACATCATATCATGTAACACCCGTCTTAAGGTACAGTAGAATTCATGCGTAGTAGAATTTAAAGGATAACAGTCACACCTGACTATGACAGTGTGAATATCAATAATGAAATACGGAGAAAAAAAAAGTATAAAATCTAAATTATAAGCTTCCAAACTGTCCAAAACTACCTATTGTATACAGTTAGATGGTGAAGTAACACAGCACCAGAGACATACACTCTAATGAGCAATGTGTTTTTAAGGTAATGCATTTTTCTTAATCTCCACTTGAGGGAAACATTATTCAGCTGTGGCACCCATTTGTTAGTCTGCATAACAACATAGAAAAAAAAAAACTAAATATCTGATGAGAAAAAGCTACTGAAAGTTTGAAAAAGATTGGATATGCATTTTAGGGCATTACTGTTTCATTTGCTGATTATTTTCTCAATTAATAAAGTAATTATCTGACCTACAAAGTGCCAGAAAACAGTCACAATTTTAATGGCATAGTGGATTTTTTTTTTTAAATTTTTTATTTGGGTCGACAAAATATTTTGAGGTTTGGATGAGTGAATGTTCAGCATTCTTTCTTGGATAAAAAATAAATGTTTAATAGCCAATAATTTTTTGTTCCAGTTGACTGCTGGATGAATCAAATGATTATTTCACGCAGATATTCCAACAGGAGGTTTATAGAGTTGGTTAAAATACAACATATAAAGAATAGTTTATGAGCCTAATATACTGTAGCGGATGAAGTGCCTTCAAATACGCCCCAGAAAGTCATTAAAAGAGGCACAGTTAGATGATTGTTAGTTGGTTTGTTAATTTATCGCTTTAATCAGAACTAGGCACACATCACCAAAAAAATGGGCCTAATTGAACTCTCTTAAATTCTGTTAATCCTTTCTTTTTAAATGAGGCATAAATGATCTACATAAATGTGATTTAGAGAAAATACGCAATAGATTGGATGAATAAAACACATTGACGACTGCTTGGAGGTCAGAGTTCAGGCCTTTCTTTATTTACCATTACACCACTGGATATGCTCTACATCCCAGGATACCCCGTCCTCCTCCCCTCCGTTACATATTCAGAGTTTTATTTACTCCTCATCCGGAGGGGAGAGTGTTGATAAATGACGGCGCTGCGCCCTGGGACTCTCCTGTTTAAGGAGCGCCGGGGCGATTTATGAGCGCGCTCTTGCAGGCTTCACTGTGATTAATCGACGCCGTCCTCCACGGCCACAGGCGGGGCAGGGGCAGCCGGCCCTCCGCTGTTTGGATAGGGAGATAACATCAAAGCAGCCTGCTGCTTGTGTTAAGAAAATACTGCATTCTGGGTCAGTGCAAATGAATCCAGGAGGAGCTCCAAACTGTTTTTAATGGCATTCCCATCTATATATTATCACTCTTGCAGAATTTGAGTCTAGAGGTCGTCAAATGACATTTGCAAATGTCTTTTTGCTCCTTCAACCCCCAGAGCTTCCTTCAGGCTATGTGGCTGACTTTGATGATTTAGCTGTTTATGTAGGGCTGCATTTATGAATGAAGGGTGTCAGTGAGAGTAAACATTCATAAAAGCTGCAGCACTAAAAGAAAAATAGTGATTACCTTTAATTACCAAACCATAAATTAGTTTTTTCCTCAACTAAACTCTTGAGTGTATAATAATCCCATCTGTCCTCTAAATGTGCAGCTAATGAGCAGTTAAAGGTGTTAAAGCCTCTGAGATATTTACCTGCCCTGCTGCGCTCCTCCACACCTGCACCATTGATCACAGGCCACAGTGATGAGCAGCATGCTCCAGGGCTGACACTGCTGCTCTTTTGATCTCACTTCACAATGACCTGCTCACCACAAGGCCCGAAATCCCTCTTGTCATATAGCAGACTTAAAAAAAAAAAAAGAAGAAGAAGAAGAAGAGCTTGTCCTCAGGAAATGACAGCCAATGTTGAAATGTTAATCTCAAGTTTGATCTCGTGCAGCAAATTAATTCATTTAAAATAGTTTGGTTCAATTAATTTATTTAAATGCATTACTTTGTCGGGTCTGTTCTCTTAAAGTGTGCAACAAAGTAAAGCAATCCCAGCCAAAATCACCCCCCCCTCCTCCTTTTTTTTCTTCTTCTCTTATCTCATTTACACATCAAAATAGTTTCTCTCCTTTCCCATTGTGAGAACACCATACTCCTCCAGTCAACTGGGAATCGTTGGGCGAATTTCCGCTCTTTATTTTCTACTTCCAACTGCTTCCCGTAGTTCCTAAAAGGATGCCAATTTAGCTGAATTCAGGCTGAGTTGAAAGGCGCTCTGTTACCTGTCCGCTGGGGTAGAACCTCTGCGGTGGCTGCCCTTTCCCATGCTTCCACTACAGGACCTCGACCACAGGCAGACAGAGGGGACACCTGTTCCCTCAGAGTGGTTGGCCAGCATCTGAAATCTTAGCGTCGGCCCTGCCTATTGAGAGTGGGCAGCACGATAAGGCCCTCGCACTGTGATGGGGCGGAGGAAACCTGAGCAGAGAGCAGGAAAGGGGATGCCTATAGCCAGATGAATCTGGTGCAATTTGCCAAAACACAGTGCCTCCTTCCACGAGACGATTACCCACACTTGCAATAGAAAAGCCATTGTCTCGTACGAGTCTCCACTTATCTGTGTATTCTTTATCGTAATGCAGAGATATAATAGCCTGCCTGTGCTGCAGTAAAGGACAGAGTTTAGTGCGGGAGGGAGGAGGCCAAATTGAATGTTTCTGTAGCTGTTGGTGTAAATCAGCACGGTTATAGTCTAGTAGGAAAAAACATTGGCCTCTTCTGGAAATACCTTTGACTCAAAATCATAAATTGTTGGCACAAAAAGCCCATCAAATTTTACACTCTTTGAACTATTTGTGTGTCTTTGGCTCTGCTCTGCCACCGTTCGGCTCGTACAGAAAAAAAGAGCCGATTCGAGACCCAAGAACTCGTTCACGCCCCATTGAACATGGTAACTTTTTAAACATGTGGTTAAAAGAGTGGAAGGCTGAAAGATGACTGCGATCCTTCTGTTATGTTTTTTTGTATCCCTCATGGTTACAATATAAACCGAGCCTTCTGCCACTTCCTGACCTTGTTCTGACTGTAGCTCCTGAGCATCTTTTAAGGAAGAAAACGCAAAAAAATAAAAATATTTCCCCCGTCCAGACTGAATTCTGTCAGGAACACGGGTCACAAGGGCAAACACGGTGCACTGAGAGTTTGTCCAAGATGTTTCCGTACGAGCCCCTCAATGAGCCCCATACTGCCTCTCTCCTCACACCATATATCAGCCTTCCCCACTGAGGGTGAGTCACCTTCCCCATACCACCTTTGATGTCCTAAATATCCTGGAGTACAATTTGTAATCACTGTCGGACCAAACTGCAGCGCGGCCTCACGCAGGCCCCAGTCGACCGCATTCTATAAGATGGTTTTAATCCTTTCAGCTTGTTTTCTTTAATGTTTTTTTCCCCCCTCACTTCCGTTATTGTAACATCTCACAAGTGCACCCTCGCTGATATACTTGAGTCGAGTGAACCACGGCGTAAAAATGTCATGCACCTCAGTGCTCAAATATGCTGAAGATGGACACCGGGAGGCACGATGGCCACCGAGGGGCTATTACAAGAGGCCTAGGTCAATGTCTTTCGGCTGCCTTCAGAAGCCATGGGGAAGTAATCGGCAACTCTGGTGGAAGGAGTGAGAGGAGCACAGATGCATGGTACTGAAATCTTCAAAGATCCCCCCCCCCTCGTCTGATTTTCACTTTCAAACATATGTGCAATAAGAAGTGGGATGTGTAGACGAGAAAAGCTTGGAGACAGCGTGATTTACTGCAGCAGCGTTCTGTTTTAAACAACAGGATTTCTTGAACATGTCTCTTGGAATATAGCAGTGGTGATTTTAAGAAGAGGGTTTGTTTTGTTTTACTGTGGTGCGGTCTCTCCAGCGGCTATTGTTGATGTGTGTAGAAATATTTAAACAATATACAATTGAGCAATGACAAAAAAATCACATTAAAGTTAAACATTTTCTCAGGCCGCTGATGTAATTTTGTCCAAAAAAAACGAAAACACCATAATTTCAAAAACCAAGGAAAAAAAAAAAAATCAAGCCAGCTCTTTTTTTTTTTTTTTTTTGATTTACGAACTAGTTTCCCAATGTTTGTTTTCTGAGAAGCACAGTCACATGCGAATAGCCAGAGTGTGCACAAAGCCTTGGGTGACAGCTTAATGTGGCTTGCTAATTTATTTTGCCACCCATCTTTTTGACTCAAGACCAAAGAAAGAAAAAAAAAAAAGAAGAAGGCATGTTATTGGGGATAGTCCGTTAAGCTGTCCTCACCTCTCCGCCTGACCTGAGCTTGCTTGAGATGTTTTCTAGCTGAGGCATCCTTCCTGCTGGAGAAGCACGGGGTGATTTATGGACCAACGTGTTGAGAGGGAAATGTAAGGGCAACCCACCGAGAATTATTGATCCTGGGAATCAAGAGTGAAGAAGAAGCAGTGGAGAGAGAGAGAGAGAGAGAGAGAGAGAGAGCCAGTCAGACAGGAGACTGATACAGAAAGGGAGGAGAGGGCAAGCGCTGTGTACAGCAGAGGCCATTAGCCTCTTCCCCTTTGCAGGAGAAACCAGGCAGTGATGGGTGCTCTCCTGTAAAAAGAGGAGGAGTGGAGCACAGGAGGGGCTCTAATAGGATAACTCCCCCATTAACCCAGGGGAGCTGCCTTTCAGAGATGCTATCACTCCGAGCACACGTCTCCATCAGGCCTGCCACACTGTCGCCGTGCAACACAAGAAAGGCAGCATCTGTCTATCATCCGATCGGAGAATATGTCGTCAAATCTGCTAAAGAGGACGCATCATAGAGGAGGCCAATTAGCTTCACTGTTAATCTTCCGCATTATAAATAAAGAAGCAAAGTAGAAGTAGAGGTGGTAATCGACTGCAGACGTCTGCTTCATTTCTGGGTTGACGTCATTCTAATATTCACTATATGTTTACAGTACAAACATCTGCGCGGAGCTGCTAAGCACTTAAGGAACTGTGCCTCTAACAGGCAAAACGTGCACTTGTTTTCTTAAAGTAAACACCATCTCCATGGTGAGTGTATTATTTAAAAGGTAACTGACAGTGTTCATAAAACTTCATGTGATGCCATTGTAGCCCCCGATTCAAAAATATGATGTAATCAGGGTCTAATTTAGTGTGTTTACTCTTCGCTCGCATACGGTACAGCTCCCCCCCGACCCTTCTTTTTTTTTTTTTTTTTTGCCAGACGTACCAAACTGCTAAAAAGGGGGCTACTTTGATTGCACAGAAAGGGGGAGAAAATGACACAGAGACTGAAATTGTTCAATCCAATTCGCCATATCAGAATAACATACAAAATATACCCCTTTACATGCCAGATTGTGAGCAAAATAATACTAGAATAACAATGTATTTTTAAAATTTCACCAAGCCAGACAGGTTCTTTGCTTCTTCAAATGCAGCGCCCGCTTTGATTGAATAAGCCCAGCACTTAATGTATGAAGAACGAGTGTCTCCGGACACCTTGAGTGGATAACCATATGCTGTCACAGTAGACCAGACGCGCCTCATATTGAGAGCTCTGTTGACCTGGGAATTGTGTGGGAGGTGGAGAGCGGGGGTGGAGGCGCACGGGGGACTTGTGAGAGTTTTGAGAGGTACAAATCAAGGATTTAACTACTCCAGCTCTCTCTCCTACTCTCAACGTATGGGCCAGCGTCCGACTGCGGCGGCGGCGGCGGCGGCTCACAAATGACTGACATTTACATTAAAGAGAAGAAGCAAAAAGAAGCACCAGGTCACGTGGCGGAGATGGTGCTCTTCGAATCAAGTGTGAAAGAAAGAGTGAGAAAAAGCGGGGAGAGAGAGAGAAAACGGATCTAACAAGAGACACAGGGAAAGGCAGATTTTGCGCCAGTGCCAGGGGTCTTTATTGGGCCACACATTAAATCAAAGGCAGATGTTCATTCCCTTTGACCAAACCACATCAGCTGTCGCTCCCCTTGTTTCCTCCAGCCTCCCCAATTATTTCTCAAATAAGACAAACCAAAACCAACTATCAGTAAACATGCAGACTCCTCAAATTCCATAAATGTCAAGCTGTACAGACAACAAGTCAGCCAGCCTCTGTTTGTATAACTGGGAAACCCCGTTCTGGTTCCGACACAGGGCTACAGCTAGCACGCTAGTTTGGGGGAAGTGTTATTATGGTTTAACATGCCAGAAGTTCTCCCTCATCATGAAACAAACCCACCAGTCTGTCAAACAACTGTTGACTTCTTAGGGAGGCACATTATCATTTGCTCTGCTGAAGTCTTACTTGTGGTCAAGCGTTGGTACCACAGAGAAGAATCAGTTTGTGGATAAGCAATGCAACCCAACAAAATACAAATGCTCCTTTGTGATTCAAAGCGAACGGGGAAGAAGCAGCAGCGAGGGTCTGGGAGATTTTACAATATGCGCTCAAGCGGCGGTCAAACATTTGTTACTTTGGGAATGTGTCACTCTAAACTAATTCAGACATGTGCAGATAGCGCTCACGTATAGCTGACATCAGACTACAGTTATTAGATTAGAGGCCAACCTAAAAATCATACGGCAAAAACCTTCACAAATCCATTTCTAGTTAATTTTTCATGGGAGATAGAACGTGCTCCATTCCATTACTTTGATTGTGTCTCAGGCGTATGAAAATGTAACATTTCGGAGTGCTGCATATTCAGCTCTTGCTTGCCCTAATGGTGCCCAATCAGTTCCACCAGGTCTGTTCCAATGGGCTCGGCGGCCTCTACCCTGATTACACTGAATTGTGGGTATTTCCTGCCTCTAAGCCTCGCATATGGATTGAGTAAGGCAGTGGCTGAGGGACTACCGTTTCTCTCCACTGCATCTTCCTCTCTTTCTCTCTCACTTTTTTCAACGGAAAAGCAAAACACTTTTGTTTTTTCTGGCTCTGCTGTCAAAATACTGAGCTGGGCTTTGGCTCAGTGTCTGCTTGCATGTAGCCAAGGAAAATCCCATGAGACAAGTGTGGCTAAATGCAGTTTAATCCACATGATCACTATCCGTCTGTGGGACTCAACCACACCTATTGCTGACCTATTGCTATGAGGCACATTTTTATTCAATATGTTTCCCACTTTAGGATATAGCCGTTTTCTGTACATTCAAGTCCTGGTGAGGCTATGCGTGTTATGATTAAGTCAGTTCCACCATATGGGCTGAGGCCTGTTTTTTTATGGCAAAGCTCCTTTTATGTTCATTATAAAAAATACTAAAGAAAAAAAAAAAAAAA